>NW_027532426.1:1849201-1912046 GCF_008692635.1 Crocuta crocuta | reverse complement strand
GAGGGGGGGACACAGAATCCCAAACAGGCTCCAGGCACTGAGCCATCAGCACAGAGCCCGATGTGGGACCCAAACCCATGAACTGTGAGATCACCACCTGAGCCAAAGTCAGATGCTTAATCAACTGAGCCACCCAGGTGCCCTGACCTTAATCCCCTTTTTAAAGGTCCTTTTTCTAAATCCATTCTGAAGTACTAGAGATTAGGACTTCAACATATTAATTTGGGTAAGGGCACAATTCAACCAATAGCAAATGGGATGTTTAGTTATTACATTCGTTCAATTGTAAAAGTAAAGTATGAAATGCTGAGAAGTACGGAAAGGAAATAAACCACTAAGAGATGACCATATCTGCCCCCAATTTTGTTTTTTTCTAAGTAAGCTTCACACCTAGCACAGAGCCCAAACTTGGGGCTCAAACTCACAATCATGAGATCATGACCTGAAACAAAATCAAGAGTTGGATGCTTCACCGACTGAACCATCCAGGTACCTGTCTGTCCAATCTTTTTTTTTTTTTTTTTTAAATAAAAGAAGGGGCACCTGGGTGGCTTAGTCATTTAAGTGTGTGACTTCAGCTCAGGTCATAATCTCACAGTTCATGGGTTTGAGCCCTGTGTTGGGCTCTGTGCTGATGGCTTAGAGCCTGGAGCCTGCCTTGGGTTCTGTGTCTCCCTCTCTCTCTGCCACTCAGGCTTTATCTCTCTCTCTATATATTAAATAAATAAACATTTAAAAATTTTTTAAAGAACATATGCCTTTCAAAAATAGGTATATAACACTTGTTATTTTGTAACTGCTATTTTCACTTAACAAATACATCATGAATTTTCCTCCTTGTAATTAACTATTCTTCCACAGCGTCACTTTTAATGGCTGTGTATTGGGGCATCTGGGTGGCTCAGTCGATTACGCATCTGACTCTTGATTTCTGCTCAGGTCATGATCTCACAGTTCATGAGTTCGAGCCCCAAGTGAGGCTCAGCACTGACAGCACAGAGCCTGCTTGGGATTCACTCTCTCTTTCTCTCTCTCTCTCAAAATAAACATTAAAAAAAGCCCTTACAGACACCTGTAATTCTGACTGGTTTGCTCACTTGAGAATGAACTGTTATCTAGAAACTGACATCACTGTATTTCTATGCTCTTCTGTTGGTTTCTCTATCAGATCACCTACAAAGCCATTCCCATTTCCTCTTCTCCCACTTGCATGACAGGAAAAAACGAAACCTAAGAGCCTGTGGGATTTATAACATAATCTGAAAGACTCAGGTATTGAAATTAACCGGGCTAAGCACTGTTTCTCTATTGAATGGTCCTTTGGGTTGTTTAAAATCCAAAGTGGGTGGGCATCCTGGAGACGTGCTCCCTGACATCTGTCTCCCCAAGAGGTCCTCCTTGTCCAACCTGAACTTCCCCTTTGGATCCTTCAGTCTTCAGTGTGAAACAAGACAAACAAATATTTATCATTCTGTCACTTTGCTTCATGTTAGCAAAGACTTCTCTCATCAGGGATGAACAGTTGGGAGGGAGAGAGAGGAATGAGGGATGGGAAAAACAATCATCACGCATCACTAAAAGTCACTCGTATTTAAAAAAAGTAACATCTCAATGAAAACTTGTAAGTGTTTAAGTTCAGTCTTACCCTGTAGAGTCAAATATTGAATTTCGGTTGCCTTACGGGGTGTCATTGAGATCCTGATTAGTCAGACACAAATTGTGCGGCTGGCTCAATTCTCAGGACCCCTCAGGAATTCTCAGAAGAAATAACACTGTCACATCCACAGTCTACCCCACCAAAAAAAATACACATACATGTAAGTGTAATATACCTAATTCTGGGAACTCTCTGGCTCATTCCACTTTGCTGAAATGTAACCAACATCTCATGTCATTCCCTCCCACAAATCTACTTCTCTACCCCAGTCTTGGCCAATCAAAATCCCACGTCCCACTGCTTGAATACTGATTGAGTCATCCAGGTGCCCTGGAAGATTTATCTTTCTTCTTTCTTTCCTTTCCTTTCCTTTCCTTTCCTTTCCTTTCCTTTCCTTTCCTTTCCTTTCCTTTCCTTTCCTTTCCTTTCCTTTTTCTTTTTCTCTTCTCTTCTCGTCTCCTTTCTTCTTCTTCTTCTTCTTCTTCTTCTTCTTCTTCTTCTTCTTCTTCTTCTACTTCTCCTCCTCCTCCTCCTCCTCCTCCTCCTCCTCCTTCTTCTTTTATAGGACCTGACAACTACTTCTAAACCCTTAGGAATCTTACCAGACCCCTTTGTTGAGTGAATTCATCCAGGGACAGATTTTTTTTTCTAAGTCCAGTTGAGAACAGTGATGGATACTCAAGTCTACACCCTGCCCTGGAGAACAAGATTTATATTCTTGTAAAACTTTTTATCCTAACACCTTATCAGATCTGATTCTTTGAGTTGGTTTTCTGATGTAGAGAGGCACCTTTCCCTCCTTAGCTGTGCGGGGAGAGAGGCCATCTCTTGCAATTCCTTCTTAGGGATTTATGTTCATGATGATGGGTTGCATTTTGAAGGCAGTTTCATCAGTTAGCATTATAAGAAAAAAGCAGTCTTGCTGAACTCAATTTTCCTGGGAAAAATGAGAAAAGAATGAAGGGCTGACTTACTAACTGTGAAATGTGGAGCATAGATCGTTTTGTTGCCAACACCATCATTTGTATTCTTTTAGTGGCAGAAATTCTGACTTTCTTTAGGTAAAGGGATTAGATTCATTCCCTTCCCTAATGCTGTGGGTATAACAAGGGTCGTGTAACTAATTGCCAGTTTTAGGAGATGTTAGCCCCTTGACTTCAGGGAGCACGTAGGAAAAGTGAATCTGGAAGGATGCAGTTCACTTCAAATCTTTAACAAATCCACATCCTGAAAACTCAATTAAGATGATTTGCTTTAGAGGGGGCACCTGGGCCGCTCAGTCGGTTCAGCATCTGTCTCTTGATTTCAACTCAGTTCATGATCCCAGGGTCATGGGATAGAGCACCATGTCGGGCTCTGTGCTGAAGCATGGAGCCTGCTTGATATCCCTCTCCCTCTGCCCTTTCCCCCCTGCTCGTGAGCTCTCTCTCTCTCTTAAAAAAAAAAAAAGATGACTTGCTATAAAAAAGGATTTACCACTTTGCAACAATTCACCACGTGATTACTTTAAATAGACAGTTCTTCTTCTGCATTTTATATCTTTTTTTTCTTTTCCCAAAAATGAATGTTTTTTTTTTTTTTTTTTTTTTTTGAGGTTGCACTGTGTGCTTAGCTCTGTAGGAAAACCACAATGGTCAGATCGCTAAGGCAAACAGACGCCCCCTCATTCTGTGCAAGTGCATTTTTTGGTGTCTTTGAGCGCCCACCTCCAGTGCCTAGTGAGATAGTCATGTCACCCAGGAAAGTGGGAAATGCTGTCTAAGAACAGCACCCACATTCCAGCAGACAGTCATGCTAGGGGGTGGCAACCCCTTTCCAAATGCCTGTAACACAACAAACACGTGCAAGGGCTAACAGACTCCCAGGCGGAAGCCTGTTAGCCGGAGGAGGAAACCTGGGACAATGGCGCACCAAAGGCCCAATGATGGCAAGGTGCCCAGGGCGAGGTGGCCATCGGGGCATTTCTGTGTCACGCAATTATGAAAACCGATTGTATTTAATTTACTTTAAGTAAAATTGGAGGGCCAGTTCTACCCCAGGGTGGAAGACGCTGTCTGCGAATGCAGAGGGAGATTTGAGGGCCAGGAAACAAAAGTGTCACCTCCCTTGCCCCTGTCATGGATGACCGAGATGGCCCCATTTTTACTCCTGTGGTTGCTCTTCATGAGTCACTTGTCTGTTATCCTTTCTGAAGAACGCAGATTCTCCCGGAAGGAAGCAGGACATCACTAGTGCCTCGAAGGGCTAAAGTCTAGGGCCTCGGATGAGCAAGGAGAAGGAATGAAGGGAAAGGGTTTTTAAAATGTTGAGTGAGGGGAGCCTGGGTGGCTCAGTCAGTTGAGCATCTGACTTTGGCTCAGGTCATGATCTCGCAGTTCAAGATCTCATGATCTTGTGAGTTTGAGCCCTACAACGGGCTCGCCACTGTCAGTGCAGAGCCTACTTTAGATCCTCTGTCCCCACCCCCCCCTTCCTTGCTCATGTTCTCTCTCTAAAAAAGAAATAAACATTAAAAACAAATGTTGGGTGAGATAGTCCTTCCAATGAAGTGGTTGCTTCACTGTGAAGCCCTATGGGGACAAACGTGGTATAAGGTAGAGTGTCTGTCCTCAGGTCTGGCCATATGCTAGCCCTATAATCACTTGGCATTCATTCATTCATTCGTTCGTTCATCCATTCAGGGAACATTTACCCAGCCCCTCTTCTGTAATATACAACCCATCAAGAGCTAGGCTTTGAGGTTACCACGGTGACTCGGGTTGGGACCACACCCTTCGGTAGGTAGGCATCACAGGGCTGGGGTGGGGCTGAGGGGAGCAATTCAGGCAGCATGTGTCAAGGCCTACAGCCTCTCAAAGGCACACTGGGACCCCAGCCACACCTCCTCACTCTTCACTTCCTCACTATTGAACCACATGGAACATGACCTTCCCTCTTGTGAGTCCTTCATTGTTCTTCCCAGCTTTGTTCACCCCCAGGCCCAGCACAATAGTAAATGTATAGCACAGATATGTGTTACTATTAATCCCAGTAAATGCAAGAACAGCTCTCAGAGCTTTGTGACATTATCAGTGCTGGTATGGCTACGGGACTGTGACTCTCATGTAGCTGCTGCTCCTTGGTCTGGCTTCCTTGGGAACTTCTTGTGGGAGGGAGAGCAGGCTTGGTAGGACTGCGTATTTCTGGGTTCTCTGTGCCTTTGAAATACCACGTGGCCCTCACTGGGGACCAGTGGGTGGTAGGTCCATGGACTCTAGCATAACCCAGAGACAATGTCTTCCACAGAGTTGCCTGAAGATGGTAACAGTGTGGGGATCATTTAGAGGCATCCATGTCCAGGCTGGAGGGCGCTTTGATAATACGGTGGTGCATTGGACCAGAGCCATTACCAGTCACACAATTTGTTTTGGTCTCGTGATTCTTTTGGGCTTTGAATCTGGACGTCAGAACCCAGTCACGTGGCTGCCACCCTGAAGATACTGTTAAAATGCCACTAGAATTTTGTTTTGGTATTTTTATACATCAGCTGCAAATCTTCACAGGATTTTCCCCTTCCCAGGGTAAAGAGAGAGAAGAGGAAGTGAAAACAGGAGGGGAGAATTTTCTTACAGCGCCTCTTGCCCTGAAGACAACAACCGAAAACCCCCTCGGGTTTGAGCAGAGCCTTGTACTTTTTAGTAGCTTGTGCCCATCCGTGGATTGCCTCATTTGGGTTCTCAGAGTTTCCCCAAGATGGGAGGCAGAATTCTGAGCTGCCCCAATTTCCCTCTCATTTGCAGATAGGAAGCACTCCTGGGGTTGGAGGCAAGGGCTGGACACTGGCTATTCCGGGAAAAAGAGGTAATTCTTCAGAGCTACTCTGGAGAGGTGCTGGGGCTTCTGAGTTTCTTCAGGAAAGCTCATCCATACTGGGTGGAGAAAGGTCTGTGTAGATAGGGATCCCAGCCGACTGTCCTCTGGGTGGAGCCATTTGGCCACGGAAGACAGAGGAGCTGTGCTCCCCAGCCCCGAGGCACCATCTGCTCATCGCTCCCAGCTGCGGACTCTCCAGGATGCTGGGGACTGTCCCCACCCCAAAGCCCTGGGACTTTGAGAGCTCCTAATTGCAATATCGGCTCCCAAGGGAGGGGAGACTTCCCCAGAGTAGGCATGCCTCCAGACTTTCTTGTTGCTTTGGTAGACTTCACTGACAACCTGATATACGCAACAGGCTGATGGGAAGGTGGGGAGAATAAGGAGGCCCACGGATGAAGCCCCTGCTCTCCAAGAGACTTCAGTCGCCTGGTGCAGACAGACGTGCACACAAACACGAGGGTTAAATAGAGGGGTTGGGGTGGGGGAGCGAAGTGCTAGGGATGACTGAGGCAACCTCATGTTGGAACCCCCTGATGCCAAGTCCCAGGGCAAAGTGTCTGGACCCAGTGGCCCCTGGTCCCAAGAGCTGAAAATCAGCAATGCATGACAGGGCAAGCGTGAAGTTCCAAAGTGGCCAGAGTGTTTGCAGTTCAGATGGTCCCATTCCCATTGCCACACTCCCTAGTGTGGCTTAGTTGAGCTGAGAATAAAGGCTTGGGACATGGCGGATGGGCAGGGTGCTTGCTGGGGAGGGCACATCATAGTGGCCCTCTCTTGTCTCTTGTGGGTTTTGGCTTGTTTGGGGCTTGGGAGCTTGGAGCTGGAGGAGAGGGTGGAGATCAGGGCTTCGGGGGGTAAAGGGGTTATTCTTTTTTTTTTTTTAATGTTTTCTTTATTTCTGAGAGAGAGAGAGAGAGAGAGAGTGTGTGTGAGTAGGGGAGGGTCAGAAAGAGAAGGAGACACAGAATCTGAAACAGACTCCAGGCTCTGAGCTAGCTGTCAGCACAGAGCCTGACGCGAGGCTTGAACCCACAAACCGTGAGATCATGACCTGAGCCGAAGTCAGACGCTTAACCAACTGAGCCACCCAGGCACCCCAGAAACGGGTTATTCTTCCCTTTGTTTGACAGAGATCAAAATACAGGGCTACAGGGGATTCCCACTGGACTACAAACCAAAGTGCCCAACGGAGAAGCATGAGGGTCATCGTGCAGGGAGCCCTTTGCCCTTCGCACTCCAAGGTTTGCTATGTCCCTCCTCTGAGCTCCTCTGGCTCAGCGACCAAGCATGTGACCCCAGCCGGAGACACCTCTCTCCTCTGTCTCCAAGATTCCACTTCTCTGGGCCTACGTCCAAGTCCCCTTTATCTCTGAGTGTGCCCTATCACCCGACTATCTATTAAGCTGTAAGTATTGGATAAACACGTGAAAAAGATCCATCACTGGCGCCTCAGCTACCATCTTCTTTTCTGGAGAAGAGGCGGCCTCTTTTTGTCTATGTCAGAGGAAGGGACTGGAGACAAGGCTGGGAAGGAAATTTCATAGCAAATCCTCCCCCTGGATCTGAGAGAGCTGAGATCTCATCAGGGTCAGGATCCAGGCTAAGGGACACCAGCCAGGGCCACTGGAGGTAACAGAGCCCTTTGCTGGTCTGAGACAGGAGGAAGAGGGCAGAAACGTTTGCAAACCCGGCCCTGGCACTGCAGGAAGTTGCCTGGCCTAGGGGCTTGGGAGGGGGGTTGGTTGGTTTTCAGGTGAGGCCAGGAAGGTTCTACCCAGGTAGATTCCAGTTTCTTCTGTCTTTCTAGGGTACAGAGAGTGGGGTGAATGGCAAGGAGCAAAGGTACTAGGCGACCTCTCAGGGTGCCCACCTGGGACCCCAGAACCATGTTTGCAAATGGATAAAGCTCTGGTACAGAGTTGACTCAACAACGATTCAAATTTCCTACAAGCTAATGCCTACTTCCTTGTCCGTAATCCAGGCCAGGACGTGGTGGTGGAAGAAGCCCTGGGTCCTGGGATAGGTGCTGGGTGGAGAACAAAATGTGACGGGCTTTGCTGTTTCCCTGCAGCATTGAAACTGGATGAACAGGAAGCATCCTGTTTAAAATTTACATAAATAATCCTAAACCTTTTCTGAAGTTCCACGGAGAGGGGGTGGGGGGACACAGGGAGGCGTGTGAGGGGGTGGCACTGAACCCACCTCTGATCCCCAGAGCTGGGTCCTCAGCAGCTGGGAACCTGTCCCGGGGGCCTCTGAGCCTTTTTGGTCATCCACACACACCCCAGTGCTCTAGGACGCCGAGGCTCAGTCTGGCCTCGCTGTCGAATCAGCTTCTATCTCTTCATTTTGATGGCAACTTGATTTGTTACCCTGCAAAGACCCATCTTTGGGAAGGACACCAGCCTCTCGTTACATCTCCCAGCCTGCCTGAGGGCAGCTCGGCAAAGCCGGCGTCTTCACTTGGGGCGTTGGGGTGTTCCAACGCCAGCTCTGGCACCAGTTAGGGTGGGAAGATGAACAAAATAATTAAGCCCCATGAGTTGAAAGAGAATTAATTCCCCTGTGCAAACTTTTGTTTCTTCTCTTCCTGGAGAACTTGAAATGTGTTCATCTAGGACTGTCCTTTTTTTTTTGTAACTGGTCTAATTCAGAGCAGTCGTGGGGGTTTTTTCTTTTAACTTCATTTTTCATTAGCATGTAGGACGTGTGAACTTTATAACATTAAAGATATTTGTCCTTGTTTATTATAAAATAACGTAACTTTATTAAACCCAGTTTTGAAAAGAGGAGAATAAAAGACCACCCCTGATCTCACCACAAACACACTGGATCCAGTTTCTGTCTGGATCCAGTTTCCCTTCCAGTCCTTGTCCAGACATGTATTTAATTGTACGTGATACGATCCCAATATACATTTACCTTCTGAAAGAATCTAATCTGAGAGCATGTGCTGCTACCTGATCATTCCCATCATGGATAACACACAAAATACCTCTTGTGGCTGGAAATTTGATTATTTCTTTCACCCTTCCACCAGGGTGTTCACTTGTCTTTTCTGGGCTCTGTCAATTCCTGGGGCCAGGCAGAGGAGGTGGGCTAGCTTTGGGGGATCTGGCAGGGCTCAAGTGACTCCAGCTGTCCCTCATATGCTCCCGGTACCCAGGCCCTGGGCCTGATTCCTGCCAAGCGGTTCTTGCTGTACTTAGGTGCCCATAAGGAGCTCAGTAGGGTAAGGGCATTTTCCAGGGCACATTTGTGCAAAGTTTCTCATCCATGCTGGTGTTCACCCACTGGACTCTGACCTGTATAGACAACTCCTCTACCAGGTGAAAGGCAGGGGCCAGGTCATACTGAATCCTTCTTGCTGGTACTTCAGGAGGGTTCTTGGCATATAATAGGTGTTAATTAGTTGTTGAAGGGACACAAGTTGAATGATTCACAACTCACAAGGAAAAAAGGTAAATGACCAATCCCAGCTCTTCCCCCAGCCTGCTGTGGAATCTGACACATTGCTTTGCTTTAGGGCTGAGGGGCTTTGACTCAGGCCAAAGGGTTCTTTTATTCAATAGCTCACTTCCAACCCCCCAGATAGCTCCTGCCCCTCCCTCCTTAGACTTCTGGTCCATGCTCTCTCCTCCCCATTCCCTGATCTCAACCAAGAAGTGACGGTGGTTTAATAGTGCAGGGTCTGTATCCGCTACACCCAGCTTTAGATCCCCCTTTAGTTAATAGGATTCCCCTTTCAGTTAGTAGGGTGGCCAGCTTGTCTCAGCTTGCCCGGGACTTTCCCAGTTTTAGCGCTGAAAGTCCCCCCTCGGTCCCAGATAAATGTGTGAATTTGAGGGTTTTGTCCTAGCTTCCTGCATCCAGTTCTTGGCAATGTCCTATAGAGGGCGCTGGAGGCACAGCCTGGGAGACAGGCGCCCAGGTGGATGGAGCATTTGCCTCCCAGGTGCCAGGCAAACTAGGGATTCTGTCTCTGGCCAGAGCGGCTCAGAAAGCAGCCCATCTCCTCCCCCTCCGGCAGGGAGCTCACACCTGTTGTAGAAGAGGGCGTTACCTCATGAGACAAGCCTGTTGTTTCTTGACCCTGAGAAGGCAAATCATGTATAAATATATTGCACTTTGTCTCAGGCTACCGAACTCCCCAGTATGCTCCAGCTGACAGCAGCTCTAACTACCCTGACAGCAGGACACTCCAGCTGTGTTGCCCTAGAACAACTTGGGCCACAGCGGAACAAACTGGCTGGCTTCTTTTTAAGCGTGTCAATTAACTATCCACTTGTCTTTGGTCAATAGACCAACCTTGGGAAATGGGAAATCATAAAATTTACTTTCAAAGTCGGCAGAGTGTGGAGGGTGGATAATGGTAAGATAATCTTGCTGCAAGAGAAGGGATCCGGGCAAATCCTGCCTTGGGCCTTAGCTTGGCTGCAACCAACAGCCAGTCAGCTATTTTGGTAGGCACAAATCGCCTGCTGCTTCACGCATCAGTCCCCTGCTTCGGTGCATGACACCCAGTGCTGAAGTGTTGATGGGCTCAACTGGTTGCGAAGTGTTTAGAAACAGATACTATGGTGGTGGGACCCTTTACCAGTTCTTTCAGTTGCTCGCTCTTTGTTATGATGCTACATGCTTTGGTGATCATTATGGTTCAATGGGAAGTCTAGGAGAGCTGTTTCATAAGGAGGGCCTGGCTGGAAACACCAACAAAATGATTAATGATTTCGTTTTCCATATCACCCTGGGAAGTTGATACTGCAGTAATTTTGTTTCTGTCGTACAGATGACAAAACTGAAATGGCATAAGGGGACTTGAGCCCGGAATTGCACAGAAGCCTGTGTTCTTGACAGCACTCTTCACGGCCTCTCTTCACGTGGTGGATCTCACCCTAGACAGGTTGGATTTCACTAGTTTTGCTTCTGGAGAGCACATCAAACTCTAGGTTCCTAGATACTGGTCACAAACGATTTTGGGTTTCTGATGACACCTCATGGTGCTCCTCTGCTGTTTAGTGGGGAGAAGTAGGAAGATTTCTTTGCAAGGAAAGTGATCTTGGTCTAAATAAACTGGCAGGTGAAGACAGGTTTCTAAGTGTCCTGAGGATCTGTTCTCCCCAGGAGAAGTGGTAGAGAACAATTCTAGGCCTGGCTCCCAGATGGCTGGCTCTTGGATGAGTCACTCAGCTCGCTTCTTTGGGCCTCAGTTTCCCTTTTTAGAAAATGAGGGGATTAAACCAAATTGGTGGTTCTCAAAGCTTTGATGTGCTAGATTCTTAAGGCTCCCACTTGGTAGGCTTTAATTTAGTAGGGTTAGGTGGGGCAGCCTCCCTGGGGAAATTCTGATGCCCATTAATTTGAGAATCATCCATTTGGACCATGACTGACATTAGATTTGAAAGCTAATGTCCCAGGATATGTGGAGTGTTTTTTTGAGGAGGAGGAAGACCCATCCAAAGCTCATACATAGGAAGAGGTGGGTAAAGTTTAGAGAGTAAGTAACTGCATGACAGCCATCTGATATTGGTACTTCCTGAAATTTCTGAGACTCAATCAGGAAGGTCTTTTCAAAGGCTCCCCAAAGCTCACAGACTGACAGGAAACCACAACAGGGGTAAAATGCAAGCATAACACACCCGATCAGACATGGGAGTCGGAGTCGTTCTCCATGCAGCATGATAACTTGTATCATCCAAGTTTACAAATCATCTGTTTTAAATCTGTGCATTTTTGTTGTTTATTTTGGTGGTAGGGACAACTCTGAAGGAAAGGAAAGGAGATGACGATTCAAAAGGGAATACCTTTAATGCATACATCTCCCAGTGTAAGAACACTGACCTCCAAGTAGATTCTTTTGTCTTTAAATCTTTTGGGTTATTGATCCACAGTGATGAAATCCTAGGACACATCTTTAATCTCCATATCACATTAGTACCTTGTGCTATAGCCTGAGGCTATTTTTTTCTCCAAGAAAAATGGTTTGTAGGAGTTCATTTTGGCCTAAGATTATAAATATAGATTTCATTGGTAAAGTGATCTACTCTAATAGTAACTTTACGAAATTAGAAAATAAGACTCCAAAGTATGAAAAGCACATAGGCATATGGTAAGTGCTCAACAAATGTTGGCTTTTAATATTAGGTGATTATAGGATCAGCTTTCAATAATTTGTCCTTGAATTACAAACTGCTGTGGACCCAGGGGTAGTTTCTAAGTTAAGGTTCTTGAAACCCCAGGTAGCAGGAAGTATACCTTCCTTTCATTGCAGCCTTCCCCAAAGACTTATCCAGTCTACTATGTGGGAGCCTTCAGATGATTTTGGATGATGTGCAGATCTTTTAAATAATGTTCTTTAAAACTGTGTATTTAAGTATAAACATAACCAGTAAAATATCTATATTTAAGATTATTTTCTTTTTATGACAAAAGGTAGTGGTTCCACATTTATGCTGATGTAACGTTTCCTTTTAAAATAAATGATTCAAGGGGAATGAGTAAGTGGATTCAGAGAAAGCTATTAAGTAATAATGGTACAAGTGGTACCTAGAAATGGTAGAAATCGTGGTGGTGCATGCAAATGACTGAGCTTTGAGAAGTACTGTGTTAGTGAATCGAACCCACTTGCTCCCCCATTTTGGTCTGTAGGAAACTATTAATCAATGCTCATTTTATGGAGTTTGCATCTATACCGAAGTTATAAAAATTTTGTGCCTGGGGCACTTGGGTGGCTCAGTTGGTAAAGTGTCTGATTTTGGCTCAGGTTGTGGTCTCGAGGTTCGTGGGTTTGAGCCCCGCTTCGGAGTCTGTGTCTCCCTCTCTCTCTTTGCCACCTCCCCTGCTCATGCTCTGTCTCTTTCTCTCTCAAAAATAAACATTAAAAAATTTTTTAAATAAAAATTAAAAAAAATTTTTTTTGCCAGACATTAAGGGCATCATCAAACAGCCCTCCTTATTTCCGACAGGTGGTTTCTGAGGTCTCGAGATGTGCCTTGATTAAGTGCAGTACATGGTGGAGGAACTACGATTTTACTCTATTAGAGAAAACATGAGCGCTTTCTGGCAAGCAGTTCAGACCTGAAGAATAGAAAAGACATAGTCCTTTACCCCCAGTTCATCAAGAGACACTGGGAGAGAGAAACTGTCCCGTGGTGGGACCTCAAGGTGCACTGGTCTTGAAATATTTGAAGGTCCTTTACTCAGGAGAGGATTACATTTACTCCCTTTGATTTCCAGGTATAGGAGCGGGACCAGAGGTTGACATTATAAGAAGGCAGATTTTAGCTCAATGAGAAGAAATTCTTTTGAGTTAGCTAAACAAGGAATAAGCTGGCTTCCGAGCAGATGCCCCCCTCCCCCCCCAAGGCCTGAGGTATTTAGTTTAGCAGCACACGACAACACTAGTGGACACAGGGAAGGGGATGCTCTCTATCCAAAGGCTGGATGAGATCTAAGGTCTTTGCCACTCTTGAATGTCAAGGAGTCTAGGGCAGTCTTTCCTTCCTTTCAAATGGCTCATGATAGGAAATCATTATCTGCAATTGTCTCAGTTCTATGTAAAAAGCAATTAAATCGCTTGGGAGTTTCCCCTCCCTACATGATGCTTTTTACTCCTGATACATGTGGAAAAAAGAAAAAAGAAAGAAATAATAAGAAACTCTTTGGTGCTAAATGAGAAAACATGTGAACATTAGCCTGCTGATTTTAACTCTTTCCTGCAATGTTTCCTATTATTTTCTGTTTTTTTAATTAAAAATTTTTTAATGTTTATTTATTTTTGAGAGAGAGAGAGACATAGAATTCGAAGCAGGCTTTAGGCTCTGAGCTGTCAGCACAGAGCCTGATGCGGGGCTTGAACTCATGAACCAAGAGATCATAACCTGAGCGGAATGACCCAGGTGCCCCTCCTACAATGTATTTTCAAAATCAGTGGTTTAATACTTGATAGTATGGGATTTGCATTTTAATCAGGGTTTTGCTTAACAGTAATGCAGTCATTATTAAAGAAGTATATAGATCAGCCTGGTAAATCGAAGGTTCTATCATCTCACACTCAGAAAGCTGCTATTATGAGCTTATACTTGGACTGTAAAATGCAAAATTATTAGGTTGAACCTAGTGATCTTGTCATTTTGTAGACAAAAACCTACATTGGCAATTTCATATGGTGAAACCTAATACCAAAGACTTTATAAAGCTTTATAATTTCTAATACATTTAGACATCATTTTCTACTAAATTCAGAATTTTCCTTCCCATACTGATCAAAAAAACATTATCACAGTAAGCCAAATTACAAGTCAGCACGATTTCTTCTAAAAAGGCTCCTTTTAACAAATTCCTTTTAACTTGTTCTTGCACAGTGGAGTTTTCATTTGCAAAGATGTTAAGCCCTGTCCTGTGCAAATCATTAAGAAGCCAACTATTGTTCCAGCAAGGTTTACCCAGTGTTAAGAAACAAGATAAAACCCCTGCGTATGCTGAAGCCAGGTGGGGAGACCATGTGTGGTAGTGCTTGGGGGAAGAGGGGGCTTATTCATGAAATGAGGATTTAAGAAAGCGTAATCCCAGATTCCGTGCCTGTTCACACGAGAAACCAAAGCTTCAATTTAACTGCAGGCAGTGGGAGTTTCACACCGTCAGCACCAACTGTCTGAAACCCCAAACTGGTAACCAAGTGTGAAGGACCAAAACTAAAAATTTAGAACGAATTAGTCAAATGTCAGATTTCTCTTTTCAAGTATACTAAGCATTTTATCTTTTCCATAGGATGTTCATACTATGTTACAATGGGATAGCTCCTAGTAACCTTCTCCCAAAGTTCTGTTTTATAGAATAATGTTCATGTGCTGTAGGAGAGGCATTTAAAAATACATGCTGTTGACAGACAGGGTAAGATATGAAATTTGAAATTCCTGGAAGAAAACCGGGGGACTGTAGGGGATTCCCCCTCCAATTTTTTTTGTTAAAAATTAATGAAAATTTAAGCCCGTAAATTCTATGCATTCATACTCAAAATAAATGAACTGAAAGCCATGGCTCTTTGGAGCAGTAAGGCACGGAGACAAAGTGGTTCAGTCTATTTTACAGTTGAAACAGGCTCACAGTTTAAGTGACTTGCCAAGTGCCTATGGGGATATGGAAGGAAAAAAAAATCAAAGACCTCAGCTCTATCCCACACTGTCAAAAAAACATTGAAACAGCTCCAGCATTGGTGATTTCTACACAGATCACTCTGACAAGGGGGAGGTGTAACGCAACCTTCCCTGCCCTGCGGTTTAAAGCGGTCACATAGGATCTGACTGAATTCATTCTCCAGCCAATTGCCCTAGCGTGGTGTGGGCAGGCTTGTGGAGATAGGCTTGTTTTCCAGCGCCAGATCCAGGACGGCAAAGGCACCGCTTCCATCATCTTAAGACTTCAATACCATGGCGAATGACCAGAATCTTGCTCTGGCATGCTTCTCCATGCATGTATTTAACTGCTTTGGCCAATTTTGACGAAGGGAATTCACCAAGGGAGCCATCCAGTTTTTTGGGTCGATGCCTACAGGTCATGACCCTACAATGTCCGACACCCAGAAACTGACCTATTTGACACGTTGGTTCTTCAGTTCACAAACAGGAGAAAGATCCCATGTACTATTTAGAAAAACAAGAGAGCAAGGGTTGTTCCCACCTAGTATCAAGCTTCCTTTCCCCCCTCATTCTCCGACACTTGAGCGAGTGGAGTCAACCATGGTTACTATGTGCTGTGAGCTCAAGTTCAATAGCAGGAAATTCTAAAAACACGTCCCTGTTAATTAAGTCCTGTCCTTCTAGATAAGCTTTCTCCGTGTAAGTTGAGGGCTTTATTTACCCAGTTTTTCAAAGGTAACTTAAATGTTGAGGGGCGCCTGGGTGGCTCAGTCTGCTGAGTGTCCAACTTCAGCTCAGGTCATGATCTCACCATCCATGGGTTCAAGCCCCGAGTAAGGCTCTGTATGGAGAGCTCAGAGCCTAGAGCCAGCTTCAGATTGTATCTCCCTCTCTCCCTGCCCCTCCCCTGCTCGTACTTGGTCTCTCTCAAAAATAAATGAATGTTAAAAAAAATTTAAATGTAGAAATACATTTCCTTTTATTTTTAGAGTCAAAGACCAACCTTTATATGTGGCATGGCTATAAGGAGATGGATTTTTACAAGTGTCTTGTACAAATGAACTTATTACTGCAGTTTATAGACCCAGTTGGGTGAGATAAGGGCCCTGAAGATGCAAATCTATGATGGCTGTGTGAGGCCACTCCCTGCTGTCACAGTAACAAAATGATATGCTTGCTTTGCATAAAAATAGTACATTAAAAACACAGAGACATTTTTTTCCACTTATTTATTACATTTGGACCTTTAAGAAACATATACCATCAGATATACCACTATTCAGTAAAAATCTAGTCTAGTTTTTGGGAAGCATACGTGTCACAAACTATCTTTCTTCTAGTCTCCAAGACTTTAGTAAGAGTTTATCAAAAAGGTAGACTCTGATCGATGGGATCCTGAGCCTTGAGGTTTTGAACGTTTTGATTATTGTAGAACAATTTCAACTGGATGAACTTAATTCCCAGCTGTTTTCCTTCTGGAATGGGCAACTCGTTTTGAAGTTGTCTAGTCCACCGCAAGACCATTCAATTCCTTAAGCTTTGTGATCTAACCTGTCTTTGGAAAACTTGGTAAAAAAGTATTTTTTTTTCTGTACAAGAAGGATGAATTTATCAGAACACACCCAATACTAATCATAACAAAAAGCAGTATACATAATGTGTATGTGGCCATGTTCACTCCAGTGACGAGTTCAGAAGCTGGTAACTACTCTACCTATGGAAACTATTTCTGGATCAATACGACCCAAGCTTAGTTGCAGTCAACTCCTTAACACGACTTTTGGTATGTAACATTGATTAAAAATCAGAAAGGGTAAGTGGACAAATACATACTCATACATGATTACGTTTCCAAGAAACTAGTCTTTGTGGAAGCCTACAGGAAAGAGGACTTTCAGGAGACTGTTGACGGGGACCAGGAGGTTTAAAGCTATGGCTTTGGGAAGCACCCCAGTGAGCTATAGGAAGGCATTCGTAAGAGTCGGATTGTGCAGCATCGAAGGATAACGCTCTAAAAGAGGTGGGCATTTTCTCAATTAATTTAAATTCTGAGGCTTTCAGTAGTCGAGGGCTAGAAATAAGACCCAAAGAAAAGAACCATCTTCACAACGGCTTCAGAAAGGTGACTGTGCCATTTGGCTCATGATGTTATTAAATGGTCCAAAAGCCTTTGGTGGTGTGATATGGACAAGAAAAATATTAATACACAAACCACATAACACCATTAAAACTCAAAAAACATTTTTTTTTTCATTTAAAAAAGTATTTAGAACACATAAAACAAGGCAACATTTATTCTTTCTTCTCGTCTTCCGGTGTGGGGTCTGTTGGTGCTTCCTCCACGGTTGCACTGTTGCTCTCTGAGCCAGTGTTACTATCACTGGTCCCTTCCTCAGCCATACTGTCCACCCCCTCTTGCCCGCTCTCCTTATCCTCAGGAGTAGATGTGCCTTCCTCACCATTCTGTTGGCTCTCCGTCGCTTCCTCGAGGTGTGTCTCCTCTGCAATCACACATTTGTCACTGTCAGTTCCAAGACACAAATTTACTCTTCTAAGTATGCTGACAGTCTAGAGCTGTGCTGTCCAACACGGTGGCCACTCACCATGCGTGACGGTAAGCACCTGAATAAGCCCGCATGACCGAGGAACTGTTAGCACCTTTGAAACAATTTGGGTTTGAAATTCTACTTTTTAGCTGTAAATTTACAAAAGCTAAATACAGGTCAAGTATTTTTGATGGAAATTTAGCTTCTAAATTTAGATGTGCTACAGGTATAAAATACACACCAGATTTTGAATAGTACGAAAAAAGAATGTGAAAAAGTAATACTTAAAAAAATATTGATTATATGTTAAACTATTGTTTAAGATATACTGGGCTAAACAAATAAATATATTATTAATAGTAATTCATTTGTTCTGCTTTACTTTTAAAAACTGTAGTTAGAAAATTTACAATTACACAGCGACTTACATTTTATTTCCATTGGACAATGCTGGTCTGGGGTGCTTTGGATTTAGTAAGAAAGCAGGTGCGGAAATGATACAAGGGCAATGTTTTAGGTACTTTGTTAATGCTGGGCTGTTTTCTGTACGAAATTAAGAGCATGAAGTTTTTGCTCTAATATTCTCAATTTCCTCTTTTTCTTTAGCTAAAAGGATACAATCTGAGCAAAGACTATAGGCATGCTCTACTCATAGATGACAGAACAGAGGCAAAGGACAGAGTGTTCTGTCTGGTTGCAAAATACGCAAAGAATCATACTCCATACCCGAATTCTCAAGCTCCTGCTTTAACCACAAAAATGTGCTCACGCTCCAAATTTGTTAAGATAAAAAATACATTCACACAAAGCAGAGAAAGACTCAGATAAAGAAACTTAAAAATCTGACTATCTGAAATGCTAATCTGCTGAATTAGATCTTGTAGAAACATCTGGTAAAGAGATCTGTATTCCATGAAATGTTTTCCTGATGTCAAATCAGAAACTGTCAGTTGAATAACAAGTATGGTGACTGCCTCTCCCCCTTCTTGCAGTGATGGTGCAGGGAGCCTTTAGCTGTGCTTCCCACGAAACTTTTGAGCTCAGTCCTGTTTGAACAGGGCACTGGACAGGGTCAAAGTGATGCCTGAGGTGAGGCGATCTCAAAATGTCAAAAAACTGATTTAATCAATATTTTATGTGTTTTAAATGTTATTTTGTGCCTTGAGACATGCTTTTAACCAGGAAAATCAGAAGGCTTGGTAGTAAGACTTCTCTCAGATGGGGTCAACAAGCCTTTTCTGTGAAGGCTAGATAGTAAAGTATTTCAGGTCTTGTGGGCCAGGCAGTCTCTGCAGCTGCTCGACTACACGTGGTGTCCCCAAATCGGCAACAGAGGATACATAAATGCACAGGTAAGGCTCTGTTCTAATAAAAGTTTTTATATGAAAACAGGAGGTGGGACAGGATTGGGCCCGCAGGCGTCACTTGCCCAGCCCTGTCCGAGGACACCAAAGACGCTTGATCCTTAAAAGCAACAACCACATATCACATTTTAGCAATAAAGGCTATAAAATACTGAGTGCCAACACCACATCAAATCCAATACTGTAGATTTTACATACATTTTCTTATTTATTCTTGGGCACTCCCCCTCAGAGGCTGGCACCAGAGTACCGGCATGAAGAACCCGAGATTAAAGAATTTATCTAGTCATATGCTAGCAGGTGGTGAAAGAGTTCAGACCCAGATCTGTCTGACTCCAGGGCCAGGATCCTTAACCGCTGTATTATTATACTTTATATTCCTAAGCCAGAAAACGACACACTTCAATCTGGGCAAATAACCGAGACCTCAAATAGCCAGACTCAACACCAATGCCCCACTGCTGTTTTGTGTTGACACCAACATTTTAGGTGAATCTAGGACAGAGACTCAGATTTGCAGAGGAATGTGTAGATGACACAGAGAATAGCCCTCGACATTCACTTTGCTGTCACCTGGCAGCTCACCTGTCTCCATCGGGACGCTCTCGTCGTCCTTCTTGTCCTCAGCCTTACTGGCAGCTTGCTCTTCCTCAGGAACCATGCTGCTCTGACTGCGTTCGGCTTGCTCCGCTGCCTCTTTCTCTCTTTCCTCCTGCCTTTTGCGAGCCTGTTCCTCTGCCTGTGCAATTTCGGCGGCAATTTTTTCCATATCCACTTCCACTTTCAGACCGCACAACTAACAGAAAGAGAAAACTCTCTTAGTCACATTCTTTCCTTACAATCTCTGAACCAGAGAAATTATTTCAAAAGTGGGTTTTGGTTAGAAACTATATACATATATATGGGAAGGAAAAAAATGTGGTTCTAGGTCTGCTCTGAAACTCTGAGTCTACAGAAAAGAAAGCTGTTGTAGCAGCCACGTAACCTCAAGGACTGCAGAATGGTTGGTGAGGCGATGCTGAAAGTACTGGATTATGTATAAGGCTTCCATTTTTTATTTCAAGCTACCAGACATTAGACTTATTTGTTTTAATACAAAGTACACACTGTAAAGTACATTTAATGAAGACATTTAATGAATAAATCTCAGTAAAATGAAAATAACTCATGATTGCAGGAGTTTAAATTCAAATACCAGAGGGTCTAGAGTCTATAGGCTTATTAGCACATCTGTGTGTGTGTTTATATTTTAAACCTACTGCAATTTTGCCAGAAAATGGGAATTACTTCATAAAGCAAAGATCTCACCAGTTGTAGCAAAGTTAACTCTATTTTAAAGTGAGTAACATTCAATTAAAACCTAATTTTGGAAAAAAGAATGAGGAAAAAAGTAACAGACACAGTGATAAAAAGTATAGTGAACACATTAAATTGATACCCTTGTAAGTTCATTGTTAAATGAATCTGTGCTTTCCAGGAATTTCCTCTTCTTTTCCTGGTGTCTTTCCTCTATTTGAAGAAGTTCAGCTTCTAGTTTTCGCTGAAAGACACAGGGTCCAATTTTATTATTACTGAATTGTTTTCTCAAAAGCAAATGTTAAAACAGAAAATAAGTCTCATTTTGTAGTGGTCTATACTTAAAAAAAATTTTTTTTAAATGTTTGTTTATTTTTGAGAGAGAAACAGCACCAGTGGGGGAGGGGCAGAGAGAGGTGGAGACACAGAATCTGAAGCAGGCTGTTAGCTCAGAGCCTGATGCGGGGGCTCGAACTCACGAACCATGAGATCAAGACCTGAGCCGAAGTTGGACACTTAACCGACTGAAACACCCAGGCACCACTGTAGTGGTCTACAATTTTTTAACAGCATGACAAAGGTTTTGAATTTTTTATTTAAATTATTTGTTACACAATGTGTCTTGCTAAGATCTTAAAAGCAGAAAGTGCAGTACAGAGGAATGACTACAATTAACAAGTAGATGTTAAAGAACACTGTTCAGGCTTAATTTCCTCAGAAAAAAATATTCAGTTAAGCAGTAAACGTTGATAGGATGGCTTAAAATTCTGAAAGGACATACTTTCCATCATAAGGGTGTGTGTTACAGTTTTAACAACTTATTAAATCCCTGGGAAACCTCCATTTCCTCTAGCTCTTGCCGGAATCAGGAACAGGTTGAACTGAGCACAGAAAGAAATACTGAACAGGCACACCGCTGCATGTTACAGAATCATGCCTCTGGAGGTCTGTGACAGGCCCAACTTATTATAACAAACGGTTTGTGACTTTACCTGGTGAACCATTAAGGACTGGACCTGTCGTTTGAGGACCTGCATTCTAGCTGTTGTGACAACTGACCGAACGTCTGGCACCACACTCTCACTAAGGATTTCACTGATGAGGCGGTGGTTTCTCTGGAAACGGGCGGTGGCTGTATGCTTCATTGAAAAGCCATCATCATAATCTGGAATAAGCAAGATGTTCTGGAAATGAGGTCACCAGTAACCATAAATAGGAGAGAGTAACAATGTTAACACTTAATTACCAAGGAGCCATGGCCCTCACTGGTCTAACAAGGGGGCCTAACAAGGGCATCATGGGAGCACCTGGCCAGTCACTTGATAAAAATCATACGGAGGACATAACGTGTTCACTGGCCAAGGTATCGGTTTTTCTCACAAAATCTTTTAAGTGATGAGATGTGTCTAGAAGGATCTAGTTGAAACACAAATGAGATAAAGCCATGTGACTTCTGGTCTGGAGATCCATCAATGGGAAGGCTGCACGTTACAGCAAAAGTGAAATGCTGCTGAGAGGGTCATTCTCGTGGTAGTAATTGAAGGCATTTACACCTAATGACAACATTTGAACTGGGCAGTGTCTTTGTTCCTGTATAACTTTAATAGTAATGAAAAAGCCCACCCCGGAGAAAACATCTCTAGCAATACTTTCCCAGACCAGCATATATACTTCATTCGATTAGAAAACCATTAAAGCCCTAAAGTAATTTTATAGGAAAAGAGTATTTAATACCAAATTTTACTTTTATTAATCCACATACATATATAATTGTTGCCAGTATGGAAAGCTATTACTTTGTTTTCATTCACTCAAGTTCTTATATAGTATGGTCCGGTTTATATGCTTATTTTAATAGTTATGCAACAGTATTTCCTTCATCTCCACCTTTGCTCTGTCACCTCTGTGGTTTTGGACATACCTGCTAACAATCTGGACTATTTTTATTTAACGTATTTACTTAAATTAACTTACCTAAAAAAAAAAAAAGCTCCCTCTAAAGCAATACACATTAAAATAGAAGTTCCTCCCCAACCCACCTAAACACCTTAGCGGCCCACCAAAGGTGGAGGGACCATGGTTTAGGAAACTTTGCTAGAGGCCTGAATTGTGGTCCTATGTCACAGTTAAGCACCCCCGTTATCATTTGGTAATTAAGTATTTTCTAAAATGTCCATCATCATAAATACTGGTACAAACTGCTGTGCAAATTACTTTTTGTCTCCTTTCGAGTAATTTCTTTGGGACATATACATCTGAAATTAAAACTACTAGAAGAAAGGATACCATTTAAAAAGATTTCTGTGAACTTTTCTACTGTTTAAGGAAGTTTTTCATATCACACTTAAGATTATAATACATGGTACATTCGTGGTACCTCTAAATTTTATATATATATATAGATGTTTCCTTTCATTATTTGGACCCAGTATTGAATAGTTATAAGGGAAATCAAGTCTTAGCAATCTAGATTTATCTTTCCTGGCACTTCTAGTTGCCTGATTTGGGTTTTTTTGGGGAGGGGGAGAGGCTTACACTTTCTGGTTATTTTCTAATTTGCCAGCTATTTACCTGATCTCATGAATATTCTCTAAAAGGCCATTTAAAAAACCTTTCACTGCTTTGTGTGGAAACTGGAAGCCTTCTCCGTAACGTAACTAGCAGCTGCTGTGCTCACGGCGACTGCCCTTCTCTTGGACTGATGCCCATCCTCACCTCCCAAACCTTCCTCTTTCTACTCGGTTCTGAGGCATAAGTCCAAGGTCTAAAGTGATTCTTATCCTGGCATCTTTGTTTTCACCTTCCTTTCTTACCAGCAGTTTTGAGTTCCTATCTTAAACTTACAAAACATAATGGGCCAAAGTCTGAGGAATAGAGAAGAGGATCTTCTTTTGAGGACTGTTCCTGAACGAATCTCTGCAATCCTGTTCAATGTTCACGCAGTCCCCTTTCACTTAACAAAAACTTTCGCTATTGCTACTTGTGGCTTCCATGTACTCTTACTTAGACTGACCCCTCATCATCTTTCCAATTATTTGTAGACTGGATCTTCTTCTATTTTTTAGTTCAGTATGTTTTTCTTGCATTAATCATCCAATCTGAGTAATTTTTGGTCTGTGTTTGCTAGTGTGTCCTTGGCACTGCTGATTCTGTTTAACACTCGGTATTGTTCCTAGTCTGTATTCTACTCTATTATTAATATTTACATTATTCTATTCTATTCTATTCTGTATTTATGTGAACGTTTGTCAATATCCCAGTCCATTCTTTATGAAAACCATTGTTCTTCCTCTCCTTCTGGGTGTGTGTTTATTCATTGTGTTTAGGTGGTGTTATTGCTTCCTCTCTCAATGTTATTTCTAAAGTTCTTATAAGCTTCATCTTTGTTACCACTATGGGATCCTAAATTATTTTCTTCATGTTTTTGTTGCTTGTGGCTAGAGCTTCTGGCCTTTTCCACATCAGAGCTGCACATGGAGAAAATATTTGTACACCAGGCTTGATTTGTGAAGGAGAATGCTTATAACTGCAGGTGGCCAGCTCCGAGGCTCCCTGCAGTGTGAGACTCTGCTTGGCTGCAGAGAACCCGGGGAGTAATCTGTACACCTGACACCCAGTTACCGAATGCCCATCAGGAAGCTCTGCTATTTGTATGTATACACATTTTTACGTGTGTATAAAATTGTATGTCTGCTCCCTCATGTGTTACCATGGGCAATGTTGGATTTCTGAATTAACTGGCAAACAAATTTATAATACTTCTACCCACTCAGTAACTTTATCCCTTAAGAGCCTTTAATTCACCAAGTTTAAGGAACCAATAAGAAAACAGGACATAACTAGAAGTCATTTAGCTTTTTAAAAGGAGCTGAGGCAAAATTCTGACTCAAAAACCTTTCCTGCTTTCTCAGTATAAAGATTCTGATAAACAGTAAATAGTTTTTCCTATTTTCTGTACTAACAAAGATGTATCTTTTTCTTGTGGGAAATTCATACTCAGATCTTAACTAACCAAAATACTGAAAGGGCACTTAAATACACTGCTTCCCATAGGAAATAAAAGCAAGCGATTTCTTGTATTTTACTTCTTAGAGAACGCATAAACAAAACCCCACTTTTTTTTTACCATCTGGATCTTCAGCAGGCTGAATGCTCATGTAAGGTTCTCCTTTCTCCATGCGAGACTGTCTCTGTCGACTTTCTTCCTCTAAAGCAGCTTCTGCACGACTTTTTGCATTTATGTAAGCAAGGTATGCGGGGGAATTATGATAGGCCTTCATAGATTCATTGTACTCTATCTGAAATTCAAACATTTTTCAGTTTTACAATTAACATATTACAGGTTATATGAATACCTTTATCTCATTCAAATATCAAAAGATAAAATGATCTCCTTTTCACAGACAAAGAAGGAGTCTGAAGTGTAGAAAAATTAAGTGACTTGACCCAGGCAGACACACACAGTGCAGCTTGAGCTGATTAGATTTTTTGTTTCTTTTATAAACAACAAGCAAATGTTTATGCATTTTACATGTCTCCACCCCACTGTGGTTCCCATTCTACCTTTTCTGCTTCGTATTCGTTTAAATATTCTTGTTTTTCTTCATCAGTGAGATCTCGCCACATGCCACCAATAATCTTGCCAATCTCCCACAACTTTAGGTCGGGGTTGGAAGCTTTTACTTGGTCCCAGACCTTAAAAAGGAAACATGAAATTTCAGTATTGATGCCTAAAAATATAGACCTTTAACAATACTTTTTAATACAGAAACTTTTAAAAATAAACAGAAGCAGAGGGAATTGTATCAAATCTGTGTGTTCTGATCAGCCTGCTGCAACAATTATCATTAGCTGGCCAACCTCATTTCATCTATACTCTGCTGGATTAATTCAGAGCAGATCTCAGACATTTCCAATCACTGGTGATAGTTCAGACAAACTAACCCAGTAATAGTCTCTGTTTAGGAGGAAAATGGTTAATCTGCTAACACAACACACCATATCTTCAAATACATGTATAATAATTATGACCCAAAATTTCTAACTAGTGTCGAATACAGCTAAATGCTCTTGTCGTTAATAGAGACATTGGCTATATTTATTATTTTAAGAGAATATAGGTTTGTCACCAAACCAAACTAAACAGAACAAAAGAAAAACACATGAGGGAAAATTTAAAAAATGTAAAGAAAATAAATATTACCATAAGCTTACTGCTTACAGATTAACTACTGCCTTCTAGGTTTTTTTTTCCTTCAAACTAACACATAGCTGCCACTGTTCTTATAAAAAATATGACACAAATAGATGTAGTCCTGTATTCCTTTTTTCACTTCACACTTTTCTCATGTCACTGAATTTCTCCGAAAGACTAGATCTCCATAACATTACCTTATGGATTTGAACCATTTTTATTTAATCATGTTATTCTTGTTGGATTTTAGTTCTAGAATTCTGAAATCAGAACTAAGTTCTTTAGAAACTGCAATTCCTTATCCTTTCCTCTGACTATGCACAGAGAAACTGGCTAAGCCATTACAAAATCTGGTGTAAAGCAGACAAGCACAGAGAGCATTCCTCACCCCCTCTGGCTCCTGGGCACCTACCTTTCTGCTGTACCTCATGTAGGGCCTCAGAGGCTTATCTGGTGGCTTTGGGGGTTTTGGAATCGTAATACCAGAGGATGCCTACAAAAGAGTTAAATATATACATTATTCAATCGCAAGGAATTCACCAGCAAAATGAAAAGAGAGTCCCTTAAAAATTCTAATGCGCCTTTCTTCTACTCGTCCATGGATACAAGATTCTTATATTTTCTCCACTGAAAATAGCTATCACTGCAAATTCAGAAATGTTCATATCAAAAGAAAATAAAGAAAATGACTTTAGGCACAAAATTTTTAAATATTTTACTTAGCAGTTTATTGCTACTGCTTTGACAACCTGGCTGTAAGAACAAAGTATTACATAATAATCCATACATTAAAAATATATAGTTACAGATCACGTGTCCCACGTTTAGGACATTACCTAGCACCCTTTTATTGTGCTTAATTTACCATTACACATACAGTCAACACTTGATTATCTGCCCAAGTCTGGGCTCCTTCAGCACTTACCACACTCACACTGCCTGAGGGGGGCTTTTTTTTTTACTCGGACCATTTCAGGAATACACTGCACCCCACATGAATGACACCCCTACAAAAACTACCCCCTAGGTTCAAAAACAGAAAACAAAAACCTTATTTCCTTTATCAGGACTACAGATTTTATTTTTCTTAAGGTTCTATGTCTATATCTAGTCATTTTTATAAAGGAGATCAAAAAGCATAAACTAAAGTCATGCCTTTTCTTGTCCTGAATCCTAATAACAGTGTAGGAGTAAGGCCCCAATTAAGTTATTTCTGAGGCCTTATATGGATTTAAAAATTTTTGGTTTCGTGGGAAGAAAGAAAAATGAAAATAAAAGGAGGGAAGACAAAATATTTTTTAAAAAGGTAAAGAAAAAGGTGAGCTAGAGAAGAAAAAGGTGAGTTAGAGAAAAAAAAAAAACAAGGCAAGGAAAATGAGAGATTGGCTCTTTCTATGGGCTAATATCTAGGCAAGAGATACCAGAAACCTTCTAGTGGACACCCACGTAACTAATCCAAGAGTGTCTATTTCTGAACTTCATTTAGTTTTAACATATATGACTACATTTGATCTACGATCCAGAATGAATTAATCATGGCCAAATCATAGATTTCCCCCCAATTTCTAGGAGACAACTGATATTGATTTTCCTTGCCAGGCTGGGGGAGAGGGGGAGTAAGAGGTGCTGGCTTCACTCTAATTATCAAAAGACAGGGACTGGCAACTCCTTATAAAGAGACTTAGTGACATTTTGTTCCTTTGCCCTTCAGTTGATATGATAAAACCCTGGACAAACGCCTCTTTTTTTGAGCTGGGATGCCAATTACAACCTTATTTCTCAACCAAGGCTCAGAGATTAGTCTATCTGTGCCCCAATTCCACTGCTTCAAACAATGCTTCCTCTTCCTCCAAGGAAGGTCTTCCTCCATCCTTATAAACTTTTTAGTAACTCTGCTTCTTCATACACGGAATTGTTAGAAAGCATATCACCTTTGAAGCAGCATTTCCTCTCTTCTTTCCATTCCTCCTATACACTTATACCATAATTCATGCTGATGCCCATGCAGACAGACCCTGTTTTGTTTTGTTTCAGCCAGCAGCAGGCAATGGAGGTGAGCCACAAGGGATAGACACTATAAACAGCAGTGATATGAACAGACAATAAGAGAAGATTTCCAGGTCTACAGCAGTTTCAGTGAAGGGCGAGGGAACTCCTACAAGGCTAAACTTACATTATGGGTTTAGAGCAAGACACACAAAGGTCTGATCTTTCGTACCTAAAGTTATTATAAAGCATCTCCAATATAAATCTTCAGAATTCCATGAAGTGCGTTACAAATAAGGTTGAAATTGTGCCAATAACTGAAGTTGGTAGACCGCCACTCACAGATTTTTTAAAAGAGAAAGCATTCTAAACTGTCTGTTTAAATATACTGAATTAAGACACTTTTAAAAACAAATTATAGTAATATTTGCTCTGACTACTTTTCAAAGAACATTTGATAATATTAAGGGATTTGCTTATTTCTCCTTTCTTCCAAAGGAAGGTATCTAAATCGTCTAGATATTGAGGCTGTATTTTCATTACACTGATAGTCAATTTATAAATACAAACAAAAGAACACCCAAAACAAGAATCACAAAGTTAAATTCTAGCAGGTTTTCAGGACATTGAAGATTTGTATCACTAAATATCTCTAATTTGTTTGCCGTCTCAGTAGACTTTTTTCTACAATTCCTTAAACATTACTCTTAAAAAAAAAGCAGTTTGCACTTACAACACTTTAACCTTATGCTGAGTAGAGTCCATTAGAAACAACCCCTGCTTTCCTATGTCCTCTAGTTTGAGAGTGAAAAGCTGCTGCCCCTTTACTAAATGGCCCAGTGGTTATGCTTTTGGAGGGCAGGTTTCCTTTCTTAGCTGTTTCTTCACAAGTTTCTGTCAAGAAAGCTACCTCTACCTGCAGCTGGCCACCTTTACATTTTCTGCTCTGAACTGGCAATGAGGTGGGGAAAGTAACTACATGACTATGCTTGTTGCAACTGTGCTTACTGAGAGTAATTCCACGGGAATCACCTATACAGGAAGACCATACTTTTAGGAAATTTATTTTGGCCACTTAAGAGATTTTGTTGTTTCTTCCAATTCCCTGCTTTCTCTGGCAGGGTCTTATTTAGGGGTTTCTTTCTAGGATGGGATTTCCACTGCAGCACAGAAATAACCTGTGTTTAACATTTTGTCTCTTTCTGGTCTCACACCTGTATGTAAAGATACGCCAATCACCTTGGGAAAGAAGGACTGCCTAGGAACAGATTCCATCTCCCAGCTATCATTGGGACTCCAAAAGGTTCTGACGTGCTGCATAAGGTCTCAAAACCATGCAACGCTCGAGAGTCACCGGGAAACCAGAGGCTCCGTAGAGCCTAAAGGAAGCTACTTTACAGGGTTTCATAGAATCATTCCTTCAAATCACTGACTTAAGACTATTTGCAAACAAGAAGACCAAATAAGAGCCAAAAAGGCAAAAAAAAAAGGTCACACATAATTGGGGTCATCTTAACATAAAACACTTTTATATTGGTCAAGGTCAGATCTATTAAGTCCTAACAAAGATTATGTTAGATATATAAAAAAAGTTGTGTAAAACTTTAGGCATAACTAATTTTCTTAGAAAGCGATTCCGTGACCTAAGGGAGAGATGACTAAAAGCTGAAGGGGCTGGGCTTAACACAGGCTAAAGGCCTTCAGTTTCTAGGCCCTTCTTTAGGTTGAGTCTAGGCAGCAGTTTAATTACACTTCAATCTGGTGTTGAGAGGACAACAATACCAAGAAAACCACCACAAAGAAGCAAAATGCTAAATTCTCCGTGCCCGACAACCCTCCTGTGCTAATCTACACAGAAACTGGTGCCCACTCCAAATGCTGGGTTCTAACATCTCCAAGAGGGAATGAGGAGGGACAGGTCACTGACTCTCAGGACCTGAGACAGCGAGTGACCTTTCCTTCTTCTGAATGATCTTTATTAACAGTGAATTCCCACAGATACATCCAAGTTAGGAACAAAATGCTTATACACACTGAAATACAAATGATTCTAATATTACACTTACCACCATTTCTATTCCATTAACATAGATAATCAAGAGCTGACTGTATAGAGCTATTAAAATGTAATCATTCTCTTGTTCACTCCCCATGAATAATTTTCTGCATTAACATGAATGACTCAAAATAGATTCTGCTCCTTGTTTAAATTAAAATGTTCTTTATCACTGGATTACCTTGCCACCCATTATACTTGTGAAACACATTTAGGCCAGGGAAAAACACATACCGATGCACATAAAAATTGTATGCATTGTGAAATGCATACATACACACACTTGTCAAAATTCTTTCCAGATACCATGAAATATGCATGGCACATAAAACTTGATATGCTTATGAAATACAAATTATGCAGAAACAATGAAAAATTTAGACAAACAAAACTATCAAGCTAAGCAATATGCTTACCAAGATAGACATACAGTTTGATAGTTACAAGCTTTCTGCTCTAGCTTGACTACAGGGTGAGAGGGCTCTTTTGAAGTCACATTAATCCAATTATTTATGAATACAGCAAACAAAAACCAAGTATTAAAAAGTTTACAGCCATTCTGGGTTGTAAAAATTCTCATTAATGCCACATTCCAATGTATGTAGGTATTTGGCTTTTGGATTTATTTTTATCTACTCTTGGTAAATCATTTTTACATTTATTTTTCTTTGGTACTTACGCTTCTCTGACTATGGTTTAAGATGATTTTAAAATGAAAATGCAAAGTACAGTACACAATTTGGGTGTCTTAGGTTGATCATTTAAATGAAACATCCTAAGTTTCAGAAATCATACCTTTGTCCTATGGATTATAAATGCACTTCAAATGGTTTGGCACATTCAACTTGCATTCTGCAATTCTTTCAAGTGATATTAAACATCTTTTTCTCTTTTTAACTGGAGAGAAATGAATCTCAGAAAGTCAACTATTAAATCCAAAAGACAAATGATTATGTGTAGCAGTTCAAACTGGTGGGCCACCGAAAGAAAGCCCAGGTCCATAAGCCCCGCTTTTATTAAGAAAACGGAGTCCTTGAGCTTGACGCCAATGACCTTAAATGAAAGATACTCTTCATCTCAAAAAGGGTATTTTAACCATAAGAAATTCTAGGTTTGTCTACATATAATACAAGTAGTGCCCAGGGCTTTATCTCTCCCGACCACCGAACAGAATGGATTCTTCTTTTCTTCTATATACATATCCAGATCTCACTATTTTTTTTTTCCTGGTGTAAGATCGTACAATGAATGTTTAAAATAGTCAAAAAGCCAGGTTAAAAAAAATTGTTTTAGATGGCTGTGCTGATGATTCGAAAGGACCTAACTCTGGAGGCATTTCTGGTCAAATCCAGTTGTTTGCCGGATACTGTAATAGTTGATTCTCCTACCGTCACCCGGCTGTTGGTGCCCGGGTTCCCTCCCAGCCTGTAGTTGTTGTAGGCGAGATGACTGTATGGATTGTATCCCACAAACCCTGGTGTGCTGGGCATTTGCTGATGGAAACAAATGAGACAAAAACACGAATGAGAAATGAGCTCAAACGAGGAAAACACAGAAATGAAAAATGATCTGCATATGGCATGCAAAAGCAACCTGAATTTAAACAAGCAATGATGTGTTGTAATTGTTCTTTTTCTTTCATTGAGAAACCAGTCTGCAAGTGTTTTTTTTTCTTTCTTTCTTTCTTTCTTCCTTTTCTTTCTCTTTGCGGGGGGCGGGGGGCAGTGGTGTTTGTTGTGAGTGAGAATGTGTGTACTTGTTTTTCTGGAATAAGCAATACACTGAAGTGTGTCAAACACTCAGGATTACTTTATGGTCAATAATATAACAACTTAGCGATACAAGTCTGAGATAGGAAGGCTTGAAGTGTGATAAACTAGAAGTCTGAAAACACTTTACATGCAAAACAAAATGTGATTTATTTGAGTTATGTAGATGCCACCAATGTATTTATTTACTAAAAACAAATGAAAACAAGAAATGGATTGTTTTCAAAGACAGTTTTAAATCATTCTATATAATGTGAGAAATGAAAAGATACTCAAATCAGGAAGCCAGAGTTGTCAATAGAAAAGAACATATGTGGGATTCAATGGATGTCACATACATGATTTCAAAACAAAGACTTATAAGAAATGCATGGATTTCATTCTGGGGTGCTATCTGATCTTTTCAACCCAGTCTTTCTTTTTTAGACTTTCTCTTCCATCTCTTCTTTAATCCATCTTCCATAGGTCAATCATGAACACTTTCTGCATTTAGTTTTAATGTGAACTACTTTTCTAGCTGACAGACTTGAACTATCTTTTTTCATCTAGTTTCTTGATAGCTCTGACCCTTTCAAAACACAACTGGTCACTGCAGCAATGAAATTTTTGTTTGTGAATTATGTGTTGATGTAATCACAAACGGGCTCTTAGATAGCAGTGCCCTCATGGTTAAAACAATGACATCCAATATTCATGAGAATCAAGAATTGATTTAGAATGCATAAAAAGGATGTAGCAAAGAGAAACCAAAAGTAGGGTATTTAACCTAATGAAACTCAATCAAAACAACTAATTTAATTTTAACATGCAATTAACAATATTAGTCTTCATGTGTAGAATGTAAAATACACTTAACACACCCCAACTAAGCTGAAGCTGTTACAAACACAATTTTCTAAAACATGCCGCTGCACATATCCTAAATGTCCAAAAAAAAAAAAAAAATTCAAGCAGATATTACATTTGAAACTCTTTAGGAGAACTGAGCAATTCTAGTCTGTATAGTTATAAAAAGACGCAATTAAGCATATTTAAATAGGCAAAACACAGATGAATTATCAAAGGCACAAAAGAAGTGNGTGGTGGTGGTGGTGGTGGTGGTGGTGGTGGTGGTGGTGGTGGTGGTGATGGTAAAGAGGTGATGGGAAAAAAAAAAAGGAAGGAGGAGAATTCATTTAATATCCATTCTGTTGGATGTCCTAATCCCTAGTCTTCTGTATTTTATGTGTCAATGTGAAATCACAATGGTACAGAAATAGGACTAAAGGCCAAAAAAAAAAAAATCCTTTTCTACATTTGAGAAGTCGTAAGGGGACACTTGGTTTTTGAGCTATTTTTATTATTTTAAAAAATCAAGTTTTTGTCTTCAAGAGATTATACATTTTCAGAAGCAGTATTTACGTCAAAATGACATCTTCAAAGGTTACATAGGAGAATGAGAATCACTTCAACATTATGAGGCAATAATGTAAGAAAATTATGTAAGGGAATTAAAAAAATCAAAACTAAAACATTACAATTATACCACTTCCAAAATTGAAGTACATGGTTAGCTCTTTGAGGTCAGGAATCTCAATTGTTCAACTCCACCTGTATAACCACTAGCAGAGTGCCAAGGAGATGGTCATAAGAAATGTTCTTTGATTTAAGAAAGAAAACAAACCAAACACAGGACTTTAAGACTACTGGAAGTAACTTCTGAAATTGTATGTTACATAAATTGAAATGAGAACATGAGATATGGTATCTCCTTGAAGAAGTATCTTACTAAGGAAAAACAAATTGTTGATAAACATAACTAAAGCATACATCTGAGGCTTAGTAAATAAGAGAGGAGTCATCGAGTGGAGAAAAAATTACACAAGGACCTAATTAGTAGACTAGCCTGAAATTTTGGGACGAAGGGGTAAGGAAGGAGGGCTGACAGCTGTTCAAGAATTGCTTCTGTAGGCTATAGTCAATGTTAAACAGTGTTTTGTTTTGTTTTTTAAGACAAAAAAAAAACCCCAAACAAACAAACAAAAAAAAACCGCCAAAAAAACCCCAAAAAAAAACCTCAACAAGGAATCCATTTCGGCAAGGCCTGAGCAGTTCCTGTTATATCTGTTTTGTGGATTGGATGATTATTTTACATGCTGTCCAAGCTGGGCCAGAACTTGCTGGGAGAAAAACCTAGTTCACAAGTATTATTTAGAAACTTTGAAACATAATAGGCAGGATCTGACCCACAGATGATGAAATCCTTACTTAAACAGCTTGAAAAATAAAAATTTACAATGAATGTTATTATAGAACTGGAAGTTTTATTGTTTGGCTTAATACGAATATTATATATATAAACAAGGAGAAAAAAATGTAACCAGTTGAAGGTTAGGTTTAAAAATAAAAACAAATGCCAGAATGAGCATTCACTCAATATCAACTTTTAAGAGTCTGATAGAGGTTAACTAGAAAGAGGTGTTTAACTTATCATTTATTTCCCATTTAAAAAAAAGAACTGAGCATAGGAGGTTGGAATTTCAGCAATATGTTTCTTTAAATGTTGGGGTTGGTTCAAGGTAAGATGCAAAGAGTTATTTTATTTAATAGGAAGTGCTGTTTTTTAGCTGAATTTTTCATCCTGTTGCTGTGATGATTGAGTGACTGTCACTGGAAGACATCTGGGTTTTTGTATCAAGGCCAGACTTGGCTATTACATTAACAAGAAAATTAAAACTTACTGTTGCAGGAGCTGGGGTGGGAGGTGGGGCATAAGATGGTCTTTCTGTTTGAAAGAAAATAAATAACTTCTTGTAAACAACTGAGATATAATACTATGCAACAAAACTACCAATGGTCCTGTTTCGAAGAAAAAAAATGAGAGTATTTTGGAATTCCCATTTGCTAGGGCATTAGTCTCTTATTAATAGATTGATAAATATAAAAAATGAAACTTACTTGACATTTTGGAAGGTTAAGTTCTCAGTTCCTTAAGAATGAATCTGAGACACTAAAATAAAAAAAGAAAAAAAAAAGAAAAAAAAAGAGAATCAAAACTCAGCAAGCATAAGAGATGTTTTCCTAAAGAATAGGGTCGTTTAAATTGGTACTTCTTAGTAAAATTACACTATCTTCTAATAATCAAATCTTCTGCATATTTTACTAGTTCTTATAGGTCATTTGGTTCATCAGAATTAACCGACTAAAACAAATTACTGGGGATATTAAAATCAATATTAGACATAAACTTTCAAGTTTTTTCTTAGGCTATCGGGCCACCTCTTGCATGGAAAACATTTTGCTAATGCCATGTAAACATTTAACTGATAAAAATATGACAATAGAATGTGATGCATTATCAGGGCCCATACCAACAAGGCCTACCAGATACTGACAGACAGCTCACTGATGAACAGCAGCTTTACCTTCCTCTTAGAATAACAACTTCTATTAAAAACAAGGCAGCATTTTATTCCTGGAGGCAATGCAAAAGGTAACTGGTATGATAATGAGCTTTACATTCTCTTAATCGTGGCAAATAGCTTTCTATGTCCTGGGAATAACTTTTGAGAGTCTACCTGAAAAACTTTATTAGCCCTTCACAGCCCATTTCAAAATATTATCTCCATAGTGGAACTTTCATGATAAATTACCCGGGGAGAATGAATTGCTTCCTCATCTGTACTCCTATCCAATTTACATAGATCTATAATATTGTTCATTACACTGTATCATCCCTGTTAATAAGGCTAGGTTGTAGAATAGAGACCATCTAATTCATTATTGCAGTCCCAGCACCTAGCTCAATCCTGAATACATTTTGTCCTAGTATTATTACCAGCTCAGAACAAGGCCATGCACGCGTGAGCTTGTTCCTCACATCAATATATTATCACACACCATGCGTACAAAGAGACAAACATTCATTAAAAAAAAAAAAAGAAGCAAATAACGTCTCTGACTACTGGAATACTCTCATGGAACATTATGCAAAACAAGCATGATGCTTTTGCTTCTATTCTACATTTTAAGGGAATTCCCTGGAGCATAAGGAATAAGAGGTCTCTGTGGAAAGAAATTTTTCAATGGCCCAACCTGGGTCTCTCCCTCTTTCCTTAGGGAAGGGGCAGAAACCACGGACCCGGGTACAGATGGATTTCCTTCCTCCTCTCACTAGGCGGTGGGGCGGAGGGGGGCTGTCAACATCCAGTAGGCCTTGCTGCAGGGATCCCTGACAATAATTAGCAAAACTCCCTGGTACATCACACTTTATTGTTAATATTTTAAAATTATTGCTCTCGTTTGCTACTATAAATTCTAAGCGTGAGCTTGTCCATTTGTTTGCACTGGGTCCATCGCCGGTGCCTGGCATAAAATATTCGGGATTTGTTGAACACTTTATAAGGGGCAGGCTTATCACTTATCTCGGTTCATGGTCACAGCTACCCTACGAGGTATGTATTGACACAGGAATAATGGGAGTCTCGGCGAGTTTAAGTTAACTTGTCTAAAGCACACAGCCAGGAAGTGCCAGAGCTGGGTTGCAAACCCAGGCCAAAGTGTTTCAGAGCTCTTGCTCTCCACTCCAAGTCACAAGTTCCTCGGTCGTTGCCGTAACGAGGAGAAACCACCTTCCTGGGGGGTAGGGACCACGGTCTTGGCTTGCCCCAAGGGCTTCCCCTGAGGTCGTTTCCTTTGGTTGCCGTGGCGAAGGCAACTTCACTATAGAGGGGGAATGCATGGGTGCCTTGACCAATTTGGCGGGGTTAGCGGCTGGGGCAAAGCTTGCCGCCGAGGAGGGGCCCCGGAAAGGACTCCCTCCTGGCTCCGGCTCAGCTAGGCCTCAAGGAGGCCGCAACCGGTCCCCAGCTCCGGCCCCGCGGCCCAGCCTGAACCCCAGCAACCCCCGGGAACTCGAGGTCCAGCCATGCCGGGACACAGCGACTTGCCCCCCTCCTGCCCCGGTCGGGCCCAGTCGGAAACACTCACCCGCGGGCAGAAAAAGCGCCCGTAGCTCCGGCCTCGTTTTCCTTTGTCCCGCGCACGCCCCGCCCCTCGCGTCCCGAGCGTCCGCACTCGCACTTTCCACACTCTTCTCAATTGCTTTCCAGCCCTCACCCGACTCTTTTGGAAAAATAAACCTCCAGGTGAGGACGCAGTGGTGTTTCCTCCAGTCAGGGATTTTTTTCAGGTCCCGTACGTTTCTCAAAACCTCCCGAATGTGGGTACTCTCCAGGCCGGGCGCCGATTCGTCACGGCGAAGTGGGCGGAGGGGCCCGGCGGCGGGANAAGGGCCCTGAGCCACTGCGGCCGCGCGGGCCAGGCCCCCGCCTTGCCCGCTCTCGCGGGGGGTAGTAGTGGTGGTTTTTTCCGGGTTCTTCCTTGTCTTTCTCTCGGAACAAGAGTGTATACTTCAGCGAGCCGAAGGTGGAGGCGAGGACGACCCGGTTCGCGGAGTCTCGGTCCCCACGGGCGCCTCTCAGGGCTTCCTGCCTTAACGGCTGGGCATTAAGCCTTGACCAAAAGCAACACGGACCTTCTCAGTTGTTCCAAGCGCGAATGGAGTTGAATTGCCAGGTTTCCGAGCCGGGGCCCCGAGATATAAATCCCCTCGACCAAGGTTGTGCGCCTTTGCGGCGCCGGGGGTGCCACCGGTCTCTGCCCAGTGCTGCCTTGGCTTATCCCCACTTTCGGCTTAAACACCTCTGTCCTTCCGGATCCTGCTCAGATTCTCATTGTGGTGCCCTCCTAGAACCTTCCCCCCATAGTCCTTCCTCTGAATTCCCACGGTACTTGGGTAACTTTATGGTACTCTGTACCCAATCCATTGTGCCAGTCTGCGTTTGTATCTCCACCGCATTATGTGGGCCTTGAAAGCAAAGGTTCAGTCATCTGCGTTGATCATCTTTCTGTTTCCAGCGCCTACTTACGGCTTGACTCATTGTTAGATGTTAAGTAAATGTGTACTGAGGCAGCTTTCTGGTTTAGTCCAGAGCTCGTTCCACTAAACCGTGAGTACATTGGTTTATTGGTTTACCAGGTAGTACCCCCTTCCTTGGATATATAAATACCTGACCCCTGCTGTGGGCCGCTGTGAAAGGAGAAGAATCTGTAATTACTTGAAAACACTGTTGACGTTTGACTGATTGAGTTCTTGGGTTTCTCTTAGCCACCATCCTGGGTGGCAGAGATGAGGACATCTCTAGAAGTCTGCAAAGCCAGGCATCAGTGACATTTTGCCTAATTCTTTCACTCCCAATATTTTCATACTCATAAATGGAGATTAGTGAAATCAGAGGAGAAGACTCAAAGACAGGTCATCAAAGGACAGGTTGTCTGAGTGTTGCTTGATATAACGCACAGCAAACCTTGAACAAAAGGGTGGAGGGGAATGGGTTAGAGATCCTGCCCCCCCCAACCCCGGTAGACCATCCAGCTATGACTTTTGATTCCCCCCAAACTTACCTATTAATAGCCTGCTTCTGATTGGAAGCCTTACTGATAACATGAATAGTTGATTAACACATATTTTGTACCTTGTATGTATTATATACTATATTCTTTAAGAAAAATTTTTTAATGTTTATTTTTGAGAGAGAGACAGAGCGTGAGTGGGGGAGGAACAGAGAGAGAGGGAGACACAGAGCTGTCAACACAGAGCCTGATGCGGGACTTGAACTCACAAACCTTGAGATCGTGACCTGAGCCCAAGCGCGATGCTTAACCACCTGAGCCACCCAGGTGCCCCTCTATTATATACTATATTCTTACAGTAATACCTACCTTTGTCTTAAAATTTTTTTTGGCCTTTGTGGACTATGCAGTTCCTCTAAGTTTCTTCAAATAGTTGCAAATCTCCAAAAAATTTTTCCAATATAGTTATTTAAAAAAGTTCCACGTGTTAGTGGACCTGTGCAGTTCAAACCCATGTTGTTCAAGGGTCAATTGTACTTGAAACTGCCTTTTTAATATAAAAGCGTCTGAGACATATAAAGGATTAGTGTAAGATACATGAAAGCCTCAGCAAGGATCTCTGTACCTTCTTTCTCTGGTCTTGTCCAGCACCTCCAGCCTGGTTTCTTCCCTGCACTTGGGGCTATGGTAGGGGGTTGGGCAAGTGTGGTGCTGGGGCAGGTGCTCCACTGTGTCATATGCAGGCTGTCCTACAGGTGCTGGATGTTACACTGTAGTGGGAAAGAGGTGGCGCAAAAATGGTGGAAAAAGAAAAGGGGATCTGAGTGGAAGTAGTGACATTGATACACTTTCCCACCTCCTGGTCTTTCTTTAAATGTCGTCTTCTCAGTGGATCTTTTCAGACCTGTTTAAAATTGCAGCTCATTTCCCACTCTATCCATGGTCTGTGCTTTGTTTTGTTTTGTTTTTCTATAGCTCTTATCACCACCTAACATACTATATTTGTTATGTATTTGTTTTGTCTTTTTCCTCCCGTCAGAATGAAAGCTATTTGAAGGTGGGGACTTTTCATATCTGGTATGACATGTACCTGTATGGTACATCAAGGTGCTCAGTATTTGTGGAGTGAATAAATGGTTAGTCTCATTTCCTCTGCTTGGCTCTTTTTCCACTCCCAAAGATTTGCAAAATTAAGAAAGGAAGAATACAGACAAAATGTAATGGAAAAAAAATCCATTCCCTTGTCCTGAAGAAATTAAGACTCAAGAGTGAAATATTCAGCAAGATAGACTCTACTTACACTGACTTGTGTCCCCCACCCCAAAGCAAACTCAGGTAGATCTTATACGTACTGGGGTGTTTATTGGAACAACAGGATAAGCTTTTGGAATGGTGACTGTTCTGGAAAATATGAGATGCATCATTAATATGACTATTTAAACTATTGTAACTATAAAGGGTGTGGGGAGCCCTCACAGAAACCTAGTGGTAAGCCCTGGAGATAGTCTTAGGCCCAAGTAGTTTAATTTTCTTTCTGGCAGCAAGATCCAGGAACTCAGTCTGCTTTCCTCTCTGACACTTACCCTTACTCTCAAACAGGGAAACCAAAGCTAGTAAGTGATTAAGCTGGATTTAAGCCTAAGTCTCTTTGATTTCTTTCCACAGTGCTGTGGGGAGAAGCTGGGGAAGGAGACAGAATGAGGGGTAGGAAGAGAGCTGTGGCTGGGAATGAAGAAGGAAAAGGAGAAAATGGGAAAACCTGCAGTCGTTGGATACTTAGATAGTCCATGAATAGGCCCTAATGAGGTCTGTCCACCCTTTAAAATTATATGCAATTTTTTGTACTTTTTTTCCCCCCAAATAGCGGGTTAGCAGTTCCACAGATTCTCAAAGAGATCTGTGACTCCAGAAAGATTCTGAACCAACTGCTGAACCATGCAGTTTGTCTGTAGTATTTTCTATTGAAGCTATTTTAAATGGATTTTTTTTTAAGTTTTATTTTTATTTTAAGAGAGAAAGAGAGACAGAGACAGCATGAGTTAGGGAGGTGCAGAGAGAGGAAGAGAGCGAGAATCCCAAGTGGGCTCTGTGCAAAGCCTGATGTGGGGTTCAAACTCATGAAACTGTGAGATCATGACCTGAGCTGAAACCAAGAGTTGGACACTTAATAGACTGAGCCACCCAGGCATCCCTGGAATTCTTTTTTTCTTAAAACAGGGAAAGAGAAAACAGAGTTCTCCCAGGCCAAATAGCTTATAAAAGTCTGATGATAGGCAAAATGGTGAAATAGGTGAATTTTCTCAGCTGTGTCTATGAAAGCAGAAGTTATGGATGTTCAGTTTCTATCAGTAGAAATAGTTGTAAAATCTTGAAACCCACTAGATTACAGGACAGAATAATTCACAATGTGTTGTAGAATTTGACAAAGTATGGTTTGTTTTCACAAGCTTCTGTATTGCTTACAAAATACCTTGAAGATTTGGGACATGAGCTTTGATGCATGGTATGGAAAAGGATGAAAATAGGATGGTCCTGGAGAATCTGAGGTTATGGTCTAGCATCCACAGACCTTGTTTGAGGGTTTAGGGCAGATATCAGCAAATGACTATTGCAGGCCCAATGCGAGCTGCCCCATGTTTGTAGTTTATTAGGACACAGCCACACCCACTTGTTTCCATATTATTTATAATTGCCTTCAGCTACCAGGCAGAGTGGTATTGTTCCTATGGGGATCATATGGCCTGGAAAGCCTAAATTATTAGTTACGTGGGTTTTTACAGAGAAAATTGGCCAACATTGGCCTAGGGTCTAAGTGTGTGAAAGAAACCAGAAGAGGCTTGTATGATTTGCACACATACCTTCCTTCAAAATCTGTAGTACGTCCATTCATATTAGCAATCGGTGTGTACATGTTGAGCATCATTTATAGCCATAGAAGCAAATTCTGCCCTGTGCCCAAACTTTCCTTTGATTCTATGTGTTGATCACTTGAGTAATGTGTGTATTCATTTATTTAACTAAAGTTTCATTTTGGCCCATGTCCCATAATACATTTCCACTTGACACTTTCAAATTAATTTAAGCTTTTTTTTTTTTTTTACCTTAGAGAACACTTTTGTAGTTTAAAAACTATCATGGTAGAACAGTTCAAATTAGGTAACTCACTGGGAAAGAATAATTTGTTTGGTGGCAATTGAAGAATTTGGAAAATTTCTTTACCTGTTGTGTTTTGAACTATTAATCATCATCAGCTATAATTATCCTCACAAATTCCCAATGGTAATTTTCATCCAAATGGCATTGTATATTTGAGTAATGCTTTGTCAAATGTTTTCACATGTACATTATTTCAAACAACTCTGTGATGTAGTCAGGGTAGGAATATTACCAAGCATCACCTTTCCTTTGTTTTCAAGTGTGAACATTGAGGCTTAGGGGACTCAAGTAATTCCTTCCTGGTCACATGGGGAATTAGTGATGGTGCCTGGGCTGGGATCCTATAATCATTAGTAATTGGAATCACTCTTTTGTATTTGTATTTTGACGTATACAGAAGTCAGAGACTCGAGAATATTAATTTCTATTCATCTCTAAAATTAGGATAAAATCTTGTAGGACTGCTGTAAACTTTGGCGATTATGTACAAATTTGCTGAGTACAGTGCCAGGAGCAGAGTAAACATTTTGCAAATTATGACTAATGCTATACTTTCCCCAGGATTATGGGATTATTTTTATTCTCTTAATTAGAATATGCCATTTATTAGACTATACCATTCTTAACTTCTCTTTTGCAAAAAAAAAAAGTATGAAAACTGTTCTCTCTCCACCATGGTTGCACATTTCTTCATTTCCCCAAGTGAGCTAACAATATCAGAACAACTAAACTTAAGACAATGTATCAAACTCAAATAAAATGCAGCGTTCAAGTTTACATTTCAGGTTTGTTTTTTTTTTTATTGTTGTATCATTTACTCTGGTAAATTCATATCCCAATTTAAAATGCCCCAAAGCAAATAAAACTTTTTTATAAATTCAAATACTGTATTTTAAAATGTACATGTTATACACACAAGAGCTGCATAGTGGAATTACTATAACAAGCAGTTACATTCATGATGCCCAGTACTGTTTTTAACACTGCATATAGATTACGCTAGATACATTGTTTTATTATGCTCACTGTTGCTTAGTACAGTGACTGATACAATAGCGTATATCGTTGCATTTTCCAAAGCATTGATAAAGTCAGTAGCATAGCATTTAACTAATACTGAATGAAAACACTTATGTACAGGACATATTTTAGGTCAGATGCTTGCACAAGAATAAGCATTTAACGTGCCGTTGTATCCTTGACAAAACAAAATCATCCCTTTCGCTAATAGAATAAGACAGGCTAAAAGGAATCTGAAGTAATTGAAAAAGAAAATTTTAAATTTTATATCCCTGTATTATGTTAAAGACTAACACAGTTTTCTCCTGGTTAAAGTACACATTTTGTTCTGTTTGAAATAGAGAGAGAGAGATTGCAAAGACTATACTAAAAATGCTAAATGAGCTGTAGCCCTTATATGACACTTTAGCTGGGAAAAAGTATGGTGAGTTGTACTCAACATTTTTTTTTGCTTAGAAAAAAAGTGATAGCCTATAAATTTCTAATGTTTTAAAACAGGTATTTATTATCTAAGGTCTTAAATAAATATGCCTGTATTAAACAAATTAGGTTGTTTAAAAAACTTTGCAACAATACTTGACTTATTCACAAATATATTTTCTGTCCATATTTATTACAGTTTGAACAATTTAAAAACATAAATCCTGCAAATAGCTTAGATAACAATACTGTTATCATAGTTCACATAAATGATTGCAAGAAATATTTATAATACTTTTTATAGTATCTTATCTAATGCTCACATTGAATATTCAAGTTAGTCACATTGAACTTGACAGATGGAAAAGTCGGAATGTGGAGATTGGAGAACTCTACTCTAGTAACCATAGCAACGAGATTTTCATTTTTTGTTTGTGCCGCTGGCCTTCGCATTTTTTTGCGGGGGAGGACACAGCCTTAAAGTTCTTTGAATAAAGTTACTCTTCTGGAAATCAGATAATGACTACAAAAAGCTTTTGTATGAAGATTAACTTAATTTTATTTAATCATCAAATTAGCAAGGGGTGTGTTCTATGTTTGCTCGGAACTGCTCATGGAAAGTAGCTCTGTTGGTTTTCTAAGTATGCAAATAATTGTCTCAAAAGAAAATTTTTTTTGGTGATGTGAATAGTGAGTCCTCTTTAAAAGTTTGTTTATAATTGTTTTCTTTTGTAAGTAGAAAAATCTTTTTAGATATAATCAGTCATGGAATAATGATGAATAAGTCCGTGTGATTCTTAATATTATATGGTCGTACTTAAACTGTCCCCTTTCCCTAGAATTTTTGGCCAGTTAAGTGAAATTTCAAAGATCTAACTAAGCCAGCTTAACACTTACAGTCTCCAATAACATTTTAAGGAAAAAAAGAGGACTATGTGGAGTAAATAAAATAGAAATCATATTGAATTTCTGATTTTATTTTTAAGCTCCCTCTCTTCAAAGAATACATCCATAAATAGATTCAGAGAAATTTTGTTCCTTACTGTTTGTTTTCTGAAGAGAATCACACATTGATCATAACATACATACTTAATAATTGGGACGGAGGGTAGTCAGTATGGCCTACCTTGGTCCACTCTAATGTCATTTTCAAATCAAGTCAAATACTGTCTTTGGATTAATTAGCTCCTGATGGAGGTTTGATAGAGGGGATACTACATGATCTTCTCATGATAAGCCTGACTTCTATATCTGGTAGATTATCCTGCTTAGTCTGTAAACACCCTTCATCAGTGGCTGCTAAATGAAGGTCAAATCGAAGAGAAACAGATTTTTTCCTTAATCGGGGGTTATCTTTAAAGAAGGAGCCTTCCCATTCCTTAATAACTTCATCCACTTTCTCTGTCCTGAAATGATAAAATAAACCTTTCCACATGAAGAAGTATGGATCTACTAAAATTGCACAATATGTATTCCATATAAAAAAGAAATCAAGAAATTTGTATGATTCATAATTGACACTTACATTTTGAATTATAACTCACAGTAGACATAGTGGAATTTATAATTTACATACTTTAAAAATCAAATGAATATAATTTCCAAGGAATTCTATGCAATTCACATGTTTTGGTTATATTTTTAGAAAAATGGTGAATTAAGGGTTGAGTACTCCTTCCTCTGAGTTTTTGTTTATATATGTGTAGTCATGTCAGATTAAAAAATATCACAGCATATTAGAATTGTGTTTGGTAACATGCAAAGATCACCGAGATTACACAATTGAAGTTAATTTCTTTGCATGTGTTTATTATTGTTTCTTAGTCAAAATTATTTTACTTACTGAATTGTACCACGAGCCTCCGTGCTTTCCTTCACAACATTTCCATTCAGTATTGCTTGTTTGGTCACTGTTTCCACTTTTTCGTTCTCATACTTTTGTGGGAGTTTTGTTGAGAAAGATATTTCATTTATAATGGCTGTGAAAACATTATTGTGAAATATTCAATCACAATGTTTTAGTACTAGTCAATTTCCCTACCAAACTTTATTCAAACATTGCTTGTTTTTGCTACTGTACAGTATTATTTATAATCCCTATCAATGGCATTTTACTTTTCAAGTTTGTTTACTTATATCAGAAACTCACCTGAAGGTAAAACAAAGCCAACTCTACTTGTCGTAGGTTTTTGTTCTTTTTTCTCCCCTTGGATACAACCATAATATCTGAAATTGGAAAGAATTATAGAAGCAAGACCATATTAGCCTTCAATTGAAACAAATGCTCACCAATAAGAGAATGAATAAATTGTAGTATATTCATACAATGGGAATACTACTTAGCAGTAAAAATAAATGAATTAAGGGTACACTATATATTTTTGATGGGCCAGTGGGGTGGGGGTGCAGAGAGAGAGGCAGACAAAGAATCTGAAGCTGTTAGCACAGAGCCTGATGCAATCTTCGAACTCAGGAATGGTGAGATCATGTCAAGGCCCAAGTCAGATGCTTAATCAGCTGAGACACCAAGGTGCCCCAGGGTACACTGTGCCTTTATGGATGAATCTCCCAAGTATAACATTGAGGTGGGGGGAGGTAATTTGTAGGTAATTTTATAAAGTTTAAAATAACACACAGGGTGCCTGGGTAGCTCAGTTGGTTAAGTGTCCGGCTTCAGCTCAGGTCATGATTTCACAGTTTGTGAGTTCGAGCCCCGTGTTGGGTTCTATGCTGACATTTGAGAATGTGGAGCCTACTTCAGATTCTGTGTGTCCCTTTCTCTCTGCCCCTTCCCCATTTGTGCTCTGTGTCTCTCTCTCAAAAAGAAATAAACTAAAAAAATAAAATACACAAAATATTTCACTTTTTGCTTAGGGATACATATATACACATTAGTATAAAGGAATGTATGAGACTGAGAAGCATCAAATTCAGGAGCCAAGTTAGACTGAGGGAGAAGGAGAAGATGGGGGAATGTGCTTTAGGTGTCTAGGGTCAGGGTGGAGAGATTGCAACAGTCCTATAAACATTTCACTTCTCGAGCTGGGGGAAGTGTGCACACAAAGTTTGTGAGATTCTTCTTGATGCTTTCTTGTATACCTTAAATGTAGTGTAATAAAAATGTTTTAAATTGTATTAAAGGAATGCAGGTTTAAAGGTTTAAAGACCACTTTATCATCATCTTGAATGATTAAGCATTAAATAAAATCCACCACCACTTATTTAATAACAAACTATATGTGTGTGTATATTTATATAGCACTCTTTTAAGCACTTTACAAACATTAATCTATTTAATCTGCAAGGCAATCCTATGAGGTAGGTAATATTATTCCCATTTTATGGATGAAAAAACCCCGAGCCACAGAGAGTTCAGTAACTTGTCTCATGTCACTCATGTTAGTAAGTGGTAGATTTGTAATTCACTTTGTGTTTTTCAAAGCTTTAATAAATGTCAAGACTTCTAGGTTAAAGTAGTTTCCTCTAATTTTGTAGAGGACTAAGAATTCTGAGGCAAGCAAGAATGAAGGTTTCTTTTCAGGGGAATATGGAAAATTGGAGGTTGTGCTGTGCTCAAAGCCATGTGACCTTATAAGTGATTACAGATTATGAAACTGTAAATTAGTAAGAATTCTTCTTTTGATATTTTGATACCTTTTGTTATCAGGACATCTGGAAGACGTTCAAAACATGTACTCAGAACTAAACTGCTTTTTATGGTTGTTATAGAATCTCACTTTATTATTATTATTAGTATTAATTTTGGCTTTTTTGTATGGTGGGAATGGGCCTTGGGTGGGGAGATGTGGTAATAGGTGAATTTTCCAAGCTTTCTTTGTGAGTGGTCCATGGAAGACTCTGACTAATTCTGAAAGAGATGAATGGTAAAGAAAAGGAGGAAGTTAAGAAAGGTCATTTTTGTAGCAACTGAGAATTATTTACATATCGTTCTAGGCCTGAAGTGCTCCTTGTTGTAGCTAATGTCCCCGACTTTGGCCATCCTGTTCATAATTTTGGGAGGCTGGAAATAGTTCTTATTCTTTGGACTGCCTACCAATCCTATTTTGTTTAGGAACCCAGTGAGCATGCTGTGGTGATGCTGGGGTTTTATTTATTTTTTAAAAATGAACTTAAAAAACTCTTTATTTTTGAGAGAGAGAGAGAGAGAGAGCAGAGGAGGGGCAGAGAGAGAGGAGGAGAGAGAGAATCTCAAGCAGGCTTCACACTGCCAGTGCAGAGCCCCATGCAGGGCATGACCTGAGCCAAAATCAAGAGTCCCCATGCTTAACCGACTGAGCCATGCAGGGGCCTCTAATGTTGGGGTTTTAGGTGTGATTTCTGACTACCTCAACAAAGACTCAAGTGACTCTGTATTTCTGGCCACTTGTCATTAACTACTATATATGGAATCAGGTACCTGATTTCTTCCTTTTCTAGGAGGCGGCGATAAGTGGCAATTTCTTGTTCTAGCCTCATCTTTGTGTTGAGAAGCATCTCATGCTCTTGAAGCTGCTTTTCGATGCCGCGCCTTACTTCCTGTAGCTCTTTTTCTAGTCCTTCGATCACGGCTTCTAGGTCTTGCAACTGCATCTGGTAATGTTGCTCACTGGCATGTAGGGAGTTTTCAAGGCCCCTTTCCTGTTTTATATAGATTGTCATCAGTGAATTAGCGCAACAGAATGCTTCTGAAACCTGACATGCAATGCGTTCATTCTATTGTGTTCTTTCTTTAGAAGTGCCACTTATGCAAGAGGTGCAAGAGATGCTTCCTTACAACTTTGTGTATGACTCAAATGACAAAAATCGTATTATAGCTAGGGAGCTTACTATTTCAAAGGAATCCTGTCATAATTCTAATGGTAAAAAAAATCTGTAATGTAACTGAGTTATTATCACTCTGATTTTTTGATTTTTAAAAAATTGAGAATGTGGAATATCGGATGTCAAAGCAGAGCTGGCTGCTTTTAAAGGCATTTTAGGAAAGGGTTTAAATATTTTTTAGTGTTATAAGTCACAGGGGTGTAGATAGAAGATTTCCCATAATTTGGATAATGACAAAGATTGTGTTCTCCCATGCCAGAAATTAGAGGACCCCAGGATGATAAGCAAGGATTACTTCCTTCTTTATAGGCGTGAACTAAACCTCGAGTGAAGTGCTAATAGCCATGGCCATGATGGACAGAGCAGAGTAGTTGAACTAGCACCATGGATAGATTTCAGTGGCCTTGATTTTCAGTTTCTCACTGGAGGGTAATAGGCATTATTCCTTTCTCTTAATCAACAAATGCCGGGGGACTCAGTAGGGCAGTCACTTTTAAGATCAAGATCATTCTCACCACCGCCTGGAGAGATTCAATTTCCACTTGCAGGTGGTGCCACTGGCGTCGAGCTTCCTTGAGTTCTGCTTGAGCTGCCTTTAAAGCTTCTTCGTCCTTGTCCATTTTTTTGCTCATATCTTCTTCTAGCTTTAAGAAAGCCACCACCGCCAAGAACAACAGAAACAGAGAGCACCCTTGAAAATGAGACCTTTAAAATTAATCCTAAGAGCATAGTATAGGTGTCTCATCATTTTTTCTTTAACCTGTTAAATTTCAAATGTGTGTTCTGGTGCTTCGTTACTAAGTAATCAGGTAGGGGAGCAAGTGGATTGCATGCTGAGCTTTAGTTTTCTCAGATATAAGAGGAACCTCAGGAGTCTCTTCCTACTATAGCAGTCTAGGAAATGCAGAGAAAAATACATCTATTTTAATGAAAAGTAACAGTTTGCAGGATCTAAGTTTAAGACCTCTGCTTCTGAATATTCTATTATTTATGGCATTATTTAGGAAGAAGGATTGAAACTCAGCTATTGTTTCCCCCCACCTTTTCTTGTAGGTGGCTTTGTAAAAGCAAATAGCCATATACCCTAAACCAATCAATTCTGGGGCTGGGTATATGGACAGGGATTAAATACTGCTGGAAAGTATATTATGAATAATTTAGAGAATTAAGTTATCATAGGCCTTAGAGGCTCTAAAATAGACTTCTGTATAAAGAGAACCCACTGTTGATTTACCTTTTTCAAATGATCTTTTTGGAAAGCGTGTTAATCTTGGGTATCTAGGGAAGTAGCAAAAATTACATCTTTAAAGATTGTTTTCTAAATGTCAACATATTAAATATTAAATGGAATATGTTATATTTGGTTTTAAATTTTGATGCTGATGTTCAAATCAAATGAAAATATCTTTTGATAGAATTCTTGACATTTGGCCCCAAAAGCAGCAGAAGCAATGTAGGGAATTGATTGTGTATAATTTTTAAAGCCAAAATTATAACTTTTAATATTTTGATCAAAATGCATTTTGAAATTAAAAAAATTTGAATTTGATGACACAGTAGACTTTTTTTAAAAAGAAAACATTGGAGTAAATGAGCATTTACAAATAAAATTCAGGGCAAAGCATTAAAAGAACAAAATTCATACATTTCTTTTGGTTTGTTATATCACTTATTCTTAGCATTAACGTTGGCAAAGTCCAGCAGCAATACACATCAGAGCAATTACAAAACAGAATGTCAAGAATTTAGGAAATAGAAGAGCATAAAAAAATGCTGATATCTTCCAGTCTTTTGGATTTTGCGGATGGAACTGGCAGCTATACTTGCATGTCAGCTGGAGTACAAAGATGGCCTCCAACAAACCACACCTCCCCAAATTCATGTCCTCATGTGATCCCCTTCCAAACCAAAACTGGGCAGACCTGGGTCTTGCTTTAGCTAGTATAATGTGGCAGAAATGCCTATTCTAGCCCTAAACCTTAGGAAGCCCTGAAAACTTGCACTCCTGTGCTTTTGGGAGTCCTGGGCAAGCGTGTTAAGAAGTCAGGATGTGCTGCTGGGGAGATCACATAGAGGCCAGTTGGAGAGAGAGACACAAACCCAATAGTCTCAGCTGAGCCAGCCTTCCAAAACCCCCCTGGCCAGGTGCCAGACACATCAGTGAGCCACCATAGACGTCCTAGCCCAGTTGTGCCCCAGGATGATTACAGTCACAGCCAACGTCATGTGTAGCAGCAGAAGAATCACCCCCACTGAACCCAGTCAACCCACAGAATCATGAGGGACAATGCCATCGTTTTAATCCACTAAATTTTGGGGTGGTTTATTCTACAACAATAAACCACCAAAAGCTTATGTTTCTTTATTGTGTAATAATTAATCACTTCTGAATTCGTTCCAACTGACTTTCTGAATTCCTTGAAAGAAATCCCCTAAAGCAGATTGATGTTAAGAAGACTTGAAATAAAAGTTATTGTAATTTTGCCCCTTTAATTTACTCATTTTGGCATCATGACTTACAAACTAGATAGCCTGTGTTGGTACCATTGCAAAATAAAATGTCTCTTTGATTTATAATTTTCAGAAATTGTCATCTATTAATATTTTCCCCTTCTCCTTGCAAAAGGTGAGCAAACGATTCCAATAGTTAAATATCCCAGTGACTTTGCTTGATTTAGGATACTGATCATTCTTTGTGAAGACTGGAAATATTACCCAGAGGTGCAATTTATATTGTTACCAAAAATGAATTGCTAATGAAATAAAGTCTTATGATTTCCTAGAAATATTTTTTTCCTTTTGGTGAGGTTCTTAAGATTACTCTTTGTCGTATTTGGGTGTCTGGACCAGAATTTGAAGTCAGATATGATAGGTAAACAAAATGAACAAACCAACAAAACACCCCAAATCCTGAGTTTTAAAATTTTTGTTTCTAAAATATTTGTACATTTATTTAAACATTTGAGACATTCATCAATTGCTAAAGGTGATTGTCACTTTAAAACAAAGTAAGTCTATGAAATTGAGAGTCAGCCCTTATTTAACTTGGCTTCCTCTTTTTTTAATGCTTAAATAGTTCATGACTTGTATTGGAAATAAACATTTCTCATCTTGTAGTACACAAGCAAAAATCTATAAGGGGAGAGTCATTATCAATGTGGGGAATTTCGATCATCCCAATTTATATCACTGCTTCTGAATGCCATGTTCACATATTTAGATAATTTCTATTCATAACAATCTGGTATAAAACAGCCCATTAAAACGATGATGGAAACCTTTTAGAAATATTTTACTTAGTTTTATTTCTACAAAGTATGCAAGCTAATAAATCTTATTAGACAGCTTGCCATATTAAAGATGTTATTTAAACAATCTCTATAAATAACTACGTGATATCTTTGAAGGGTATTTGAAATACTTCCTTCCTGAAGGATGTCTAAAAGAGGTTAGAGTGCCCCATTTTATTGTATGTTGGCCCCATGTTTCGTTATTGATAGTAACCTCCTAATTGATATAAACATCGAATGCATCAATTGACATTTACTGAATGGTCACTTAACAGTATAATCAGAGCGTTTTCCCCTGTATTCCAGTCACATTGCAGAAAAACCTAAATTCTTTCCCAGTAGACACTGCATTGAAAAGGAAATACTGTACCTCAGAGAGGCCGGGACAGGAATTGGATAGACATGGATTGTCTCCTTATCCTGGAAGGTGCCTGTCTGTATGAAATCATTACCTGGATCCTTGTTGAGAGCACGGTCTCTATCTGATTTTTCGTGAGGAGCTTTTCATAGTTTGCCCTGATCTCATTGAGTAGCTGGGACAGCTCCATTCTTTTCCCATCCTCCACCTTGGCTAAGTGAACCTTATCGATAGGATGAGTCGATGAGTCGCTGCGGCAGAGCTGGTCTGTCTGCATCGAGCAGAGAGAGAGAGAGCCAGAGTGCCTCGGAGCCTTAAAGATGCAGAGCTCCTTTTTCAGAACCACGGAAATTCCTGTGTCTCTAATCAATTATGCAAATACTTGGCAAACCCTTTTCTCCTATTGTTGTCGGTTTGGTAGAGGTGTTAGACTCTCCATTAAAGAACAGAAAAAGGAAAACATCATCAGTATTCCTAAATTGGTTCTCTGTGAAGTTGGGTCCTTGGGGGTGGTGGTAGGGGGTGTCAGTTTATCTTGTCGAAAAAGACGTGGGGAGTAAGATGAAGAAAATTGTATTTTGTTTTTCCCAAGATATTGCATAGAAATTAACCTGGGCTGCAAACATGATAGCTAAAATTTTCTTTTATAGTTTTTCTTGCCATTTGGATTATTTAAACAGAAATGCTGTGGTAGGGCATTATTAGAATATGTTGTACATCTGGAGTATTCTGATAGGTGTTGGGAAAAGCTACCATCAGATTAAGTTGACCATTGTCATTAGTCACAGGACTGATTGTATTTCTCTCAAATGCATACTGTGTGGATCACAGCAGGCTGCTGGCCTGATGGCAGGGCTTGATGTATTGAGGCGGATTCCTGAAGGCATATCCAGATGAAGCTATGGCCGCAGATAGGTGTTAATAAATTGTGAGAGCTGAGAGTTAACATTCCCAATGTGTTAACAAGGTTGAAGAAACGCAACCAGATGGTCTGCATACAGGGGGTATTCACTGGGTAAGATCTATTGTAGGGTTACCCCTTCATTAGTAAACATATAGTGACAACTCATACCTGTAAATATAACATGTGGGCAGCTCTTCTAACTCAAAAAACGTCTTTGCATCTATCATTCTATCCAACCTTTATAATTCCTGTTGCTTTATAACCTGAAAAGGTGACAAGCCTGAAGCGTAAGGGGTTAAGGTGTTTTGTCGTATGGTGATGTGATGGCATCTTTGGGATTGGAACTATGATTGCTTGGTTGTCTTCCATATATTGTCTCATCTGCCTCTGCATTCTCTCTCTCGTCACCTAAATTCATTGTTTACCCTGGCCAGCTCGCTGTTATGACTGAAATGTTGGTGACTGAAATATTTTTGGGAATGGATCCATCGTCATTGTTATTTGTAGAGTGGCTTGGCTGGAATTGTGTCCAAACCGTATTTCAGGAAATAATCAATCCTTGGCTCTAGTGCTCCCAGGGCCTTTGAATGTGCAGTGTGTTCTTTTAATTTCTGAATTAACACACTGCTGGCCAGGCGAGTCTGTGCTGGGCATTCCTACAGTCCCCTGTAAACAAAGCTGGCCATCTACTGATCCTGCTGAGAGGAGAGGTTCCAGGTCATTCCTGTCCTCTGATTAACCTGACCCTTGCCTCCTCCACCTTCCCCACCAGCCACAAGTGATTGGCCTAGAGATGGACACTTGACTGAAGTATAGACAATCCATAGGACAGAGACCTATGAGTTAGCCTGATACAAAAGCTCTGATTACAAAGGGTCACTTATGATTATCTAAACCAGACTGATCCTCTTTCTTGGACATTGCAACGGAGAAATACAAAGAGAATCAGGCACTTGGTAGTGGGAACAAAGAGCAAAAAAGTAAAGAATTATAGGCATTACTCGGGGCGCCTGGGTGGCTCAGTCGGTTAAGCGTCCGGCTTCGGCTCAGGTCATGATCTCACCGTTTGTGAGTTCGAGCCCCGCATCGGGCCCTGGAGCCTGGAGCCTGTTTCAGATTCTGTGTCTCCCCCTCTCTCTGCCCCTACCGCGCTTGTTCTTTCTCTCTCTCTCTCTGTCTCAAAAACAAGTAAACATAAAAAAATTTAAAAACAAAAGTGGTCAGGGCAAGATCATGGAAAAGCAGGTGATGAAGGCTGGGTTTTATTTTGCAAATAATGGAGAATCATTGCTGAATAATGAAAGGGGAAGTCACATGGCTGGATTAATTTGGAAGTAGTGCAAAAGGTTTCAGAGTAGGGATGGCCGATTTGAGAAGCAGTGTTAATGAAAAACAACAGAAAGCTGTTTCCACCAAAGTTCAGGGTGAGAGACCCTAGAAAGCTGAATTTGAGTAACAATATGGGAATAGAGCCAGGGGAGCAGGTGTGACCTCAGGAGCTTCAGTGAGGCACAGCTGTTTACTACAGGGAAGAGGAGTGGGGTCACATGATCAGAAACTGTGAGGACAGGAGGATAATGGGACTAATTTCAGTCCAGACCCTTAAAGCTGCAGGATGTAGTAAAGGAACAGTCAAGCCTCTGTCTGCCAGTTACTAGCAAGTTGAGCTTGGGTAAAGGACCGGTACCCTTTGAATATCAATGCCCTCATCTGTGAATTGAGATTAATGATACACTTCTCATACTACTACTACTATAGCTGCTCACGGTGGTAGATGTTGTTGAGATCCTTGGTTTACAGATAAAGACACTGAAGTACAATCAAGTGCAGAACGAAAACTCAAAGCCAAGCAGTCTGACTCCACAGCCAGCCCCTTTACAGCTCAGCTGCTAATTTCCTGGTAATCAGAAGTAAAACACTGGCATATAATAGAGGTCTTTAAATCCTTGCCACTTATACAGGGAGCAGGTTAGAAATCTAGGCTCTCAGGCCGCACCCCAACCTTCTAGATCAGAGTCTGCATTTAATCAAGATCTCTAGTTAATCTGTGTGCACACTGGTGCCACTTTGACGATCACTGGTTTTTGGGGCCCCTGGGTGGCTCAGTGGGTTAAGCTTCCAACTTCAGCTCAGGTCATGATCTCGTTCATGAGTTCAAGCCCTCCGTTGGCCTCTGTGCTGACAGCTCGGATCCTGGAGCTGGTGCTTCAGATTCTGTGTCTCTCTCTCTTCTTTGCCTCTCCCCCTCTCATGCTCTGTCTGTCTCTCTCAAAAATAAATTTAAAAATTAGATAAAAACAAAATCACTGGTTCTCAAACTTGCTACACAGTGAGCTCACTTGGGGGACCTTAAGGCACAGGGATATTGCATCCCCTCCAGAGATTCTGATTTATTAGCTCAGGATGTTTTGCCTGGCCATTGGCATTTTTAAAAACTCTCCAGGTGAGTCTGATACGTGGCAAAGTTTGACAATTATAGCTGTACATGTTATGAGTGTTTCCTTTTACTCATCCCTCTCCCACTTGACCCAAAGGAAATGGGTTGTTAGTACAAGTGTCTAAAGTAAGACTCTAGAAGTTGAAGATTGGCAAATCCCAGTATTCATGTGGTAGTTGTTGCAAATCTGAGTCAGGTAGATAAGACATAAGAATTGTTTACTTTTCTGTAACAAATTAATCTTTCCTTTGAGCTCCCATTCTGTAGAGATCTGTGATGAAATCTCATCAATTGGGTTTCTTGCTTTTTCTCCAAAATGTTATGTCGAAGTTTTGGGGAACTTCGGTAGCTGAGATTAGGGGGTCAGTATTGTCCTTGATGTCATTCTGTCCAAGTCTGTGTTCACTAAGTTAGTCCATTGTTCTTTCCATTTGTCCCATTCAGGATGTTGGGGAAAGGATTATAAACAATATCTCCCAACCCAGATATCTCCACAGAGATAGTAGAGAAAGAAAATGGGTTCTTTGTTTCTTTTTTTAATGTTTTATTTATTTTTGAGAGAGAGAGAGAGAGACAGCATGAGCAGGGGAGGGTCAGAGAGAGAGGGAGACACAGAATCTGAAGACAGGCTCCAGGCTCTGAGCTGTCAGCACAGAGCCCCATGCAGGGCTCGAACCCACGAACCGTGAGATCATGACTTGAGCTGAAGTCAGACGCTTTAACTGACTGAGCCACCCAGGCGCCCCAGAAAATGCTTTCATTATTGCATACACATTAAACTGAAATGTAATACACAGCACAGGTCATCCAAGAGGTTGCAAAGACAGAAAGAAATCTTACCCTCGTATGTAGCCAAGCAGATACAACCCATACATCCCTATTCTCAAGATAAGCAGTAACTAGTCCGCAAGTAAGAGGACTTGCCAGCACCATTTGTCACACTAGCTCACCTGGTAATTTGGTGACTTTACATAGTAATTGGAGTGTCCATCTGGGTTCACTAAGAGGCTTCGTAGAAGGAAAAATATACTTCTTTATAACAGGATGTAGTTTTGAGAGTCTCCTACCTCCCCATAGAAACTGGGAGACAGGGCTGCTATGTTCCTTATGTTTGCAATCCGAAGATATGGCTCCCTGGTCCTTGAGAAAGACAGTTCTGGGTCATAAAGCTGGCTAAGGGCTTGTTTAGCTTTTTAAAAGATTTACTCACCTTTCAAAGAGACAGAGAAAGGATTTACAATGACAAGTTTTCTAAAGCAAATGCTCTAAGAAAATGGAGTGGGAGTGTGGTGTCTCTTCCCTTATTTTCAACAGGAAGAATTAAACCTCTTATTTTTAATTTGTGTTTGCCCTCACAGCATCCTGCTGTTCTCTTCCATACGCCCTTCCATGCCTGAGGGCTTGGAGCCATTCTGTGGCTTCCGTGTGCCCGTGACATGGAAATAGCAGGTAGATTGCTTGTGGCTCCATCTGCCCAGACACAGTGCTCAACCAAAACCTATTTGGCCCTCATCCCTTTCTTGGGGACACAATCTAAGAAGCAGGACACAGAGCTGCTAAGCAGGCAGGTCTCCAACTTGCCTTCCGTTTTGCTGCTTTGACTCTGAGGCTGGGCCTGGGCATCCTCTTCTCTCAGGAACCCACCACTGCCCATCTCCTTTCTCTTCTCCTCTTAGGTGCAGAGAAGCTGTTCTATTCTTGAGGGTTCTAGTCTAGAATGTAAGTTCCAAGACCTGTCTGTCTGGTCATGAATCTAGCTAGCTCTGTGCCTAGCCCGAGATGGCAGACCCCCAAAATTAAAAAATGTGTGTAGAATGAATGTTTCTTCTGTACCTTCTGTCTGGGCCCTGAGTCCTCCTCAGTCTAACACTAAGGGCTTTGTTCACTCTCCCCAGAGGTGACAAACAAAGTCACTTATTTGCTAGAAGGAGGTAGGAGCTGAGCTACTGATGAACTACTGGGGGACAGGTAAGAAGTTCAAGAACGTTACCTTCCCCACATTTGTAAATCCAAGTGAGTCAGGGACGCCCCCACCCACCATCTTGGTGGGTTTTTACTGAGTGATATGAGACTTTGCATTAACCTTTGGGGGAAATAACATCTCTTCTGACCCATTTCTACTTAAGATTGGATTTTTGCTTTAAGGAGGAAAAAATACTGAAAAATAAAATAATGAACTAATTTACTTTTATGCATTGCACTTGGGCACATACGTATGCACTTTTTATGTACTGCATTGAGCCCCCTTTAAGGTATCTAATTGAGTTGAATACAAGGGTCACAAATCTTAGTCCATTTCATGTTTTGTCGTACACATAAATGTGATCAGGTTTAATTCCAACAAGCATACCAGATAGAAGTGAAGGCAACATAAATTTATGTTAAATGGATTTCTACTCTAGGCAGTTGTAAACATAAATCTCTTTTCTTTAGACAGACCTATCAGTCCCACTGATCTTTTAATTTGGGAGATAATCCCATAGAGCTGGGGTATTATTTTATTTATTAAGCATCATTTCTTCAGCAGCTGAAGACATTGTGTTTCTTTTTTTAATCAGTTATGCACTTTAATAAGATTATAGATGCATAATTAGAAAATAAAGATGTGTTTTTCTTGTACTTGTAAAAAATTGTTTTAAGTGATGGGCCGTTACCAGTTTGGTCCCTTTTTGTTATATTGGTGATTTTTCTATTCCTAAGACTTTGCCTCGGCATGATAGGGCTTAATCTTGTTCCAAGTATCAATTAAGAATGTAAGTAGACAAAGATTTGCGTTGGAACATATTTGCCAGCATTTTCCAGCACGTTTCAAGTTGCATGTGCAGTGTATGTACACGCAACATGTCCTCACCTCCGTTTCACATGGAGTGATTCAGCAGGCTGTACAGGCACAGGCTTGTTCTTGGCAGGTCCCGAATTTATTCTTTGCTGCTGGAACCCACGAGTAAAAAGCAGAGCCATTTCTCTAATCAAGGACTCTCCTTTTGAGTCTTGTTTTCTCTGGCACCTTCTGACAGCGCTTCCTCTGCCTACTTTGTTCGCTGCAGCCTGACACACGGACATTTCATGCTCAAAAATGAGCATCACTCAGGGGTGAGGGCAATTTCGATACTGGTTATACACAATTTCAACGTATGGCAGATACAGCTCATATGTTGTTATATCGTTAGCTTTGCAGATTATGAGCACTAAGCAAACTATTCAGGAAATTCTGTGTTCTTTTCCCCATCCCCTTTTCCTCTGGAGATGCCTTCATGGAGCCCCAGCCTCTGAAGATACAGTTCTTCAGCTGAAACTGTGACCCTGTTCACTGCTCCCACTAGAGCTACGATATTTGCCTTTCTTTTCTGATCCCTGGAATACAGGTCTTTGTTGGGCCCTGAGTACAACTTTCTCACCAATTTGACAGGTGTTCCCTTAGCTTCCTTTTTTTTTTTAATTTACTTTAGAGATAGATTGTAGGAGTGGGGGAGGGGCAGAGGGAGAGAGAGAGAATCTTAAGCAGGCTCCACTCTCAGCACAGATCCCAGTTCAGGGCTCGATTCCACAACCCTGGGATCATAACCTGAACGAAATCAAGAGTTGGATGCTCAACCGACTGAGCCACCCAGGTGCCCCTGTATTTCTTTTTAATGTATTCTGTGACTAATGTTTGATGTTAATAACACACATGTGTTTATTTATTTAAGGGTCTTTTTATTTATTTATTTTTTTTTTTGAGAGAGAGAGAGAGCATGGGAGGGCAGAGGGAGAGGGAGAGAGAATCTTTTTTTTAATTTTTAAAGTTTATTTAATTATTTTAAGTGTGAGCAGGGAGGGGCAGAGAGAGAGAGAGGGAGAGAGAGAGAGAGAGAGAGAGAGAATGAGAGAGAATCCCAAGCAGGTTCTGCACCGTCAGTGCAGAGCCTGATGTGGAGCTTGAACTCATGAACTGTAAGATCAGNAGAGAGAGAGAGAGCATGGGAGGGCAGAGGGAGAGGGAGAGAGAATCTTTTTTTTAATTTTTAAAGTTTATTTAATTATTTTAAGTGTGAGCNAACCGCGAGATCATGACCTAAGCGAAAGTCGGACGCTTAACCGACTAAGCCACCCAGGCGCCCCAGGGTCCTTTTATTTCTTATTAAACTTTTTATTTTGAGGTAATTGTAGATTCAGTTGGAAGAAATAGTACAGGGAATTCCACATACCCAGTTTCCCTCATGGTAATCTCTTAGAAAACTATAGGACAATATAGCAACCAGGATATAGATGTTATACAGTCAAGAATCACAGGATTGCCATTGCCACAAAGTTCCCTCCTGTTGTCTGGGTCCTTTCCCAAATGGTGGCTCTGCGTGGTATGCTGGGCACCTTGAGGGATGAAGAAAGGAATCAGGGACCAAGAAAGGAATCAGATACAGATCCTTGTTGAAATTGCTTCCGTTCAAGGTGGACAGTGGAAGGCGCCACAGAAAAGTACCTCCCGAGGAGACAGTAATTACTTTTTGCTGAGGGGATTGGAGGAGGCTTGTAAGGGCAAATACAAATTAAAAATAAGAAGCTTAATTCTCCCTGTTGAAAATAAGGGAAGACACACACATACACTCCCACTCCCTTTTCTTAGAGCGTTTGCTTTAGAAACCTTGTTAAGTGTACGTTCTTTGTCTCTTTGAAATGTAAGCAGATCTTTTTAAAAGCTAACTAAACCTGTGGCCCTCTTTATGACCCTGGAATGTCTTCCTCAAGGACTTGGGAACCAGATCATTGGATGGTAAACATCCAAGGAGCATAGCATCACTGTCTCCCAGTTTCTGTAGGAGGCTAGGAGCGTAACTTTGGTGGATGCCTTGCTCCCCAACTACCTCCTGTCCTAAAGATAAGAAGAACTTATTTTTCCTTTATGTAAAGCCAAATAGCTAACCCAGATGGTGACCCCAATTGCCGGGTAGAGCTAGGATGAGCTACATGTGACAAATGATGCTGTCAAGTCCTTTTACTCAAGGACCAGTTACTGTTTATCTTGAGAACATGTGTGTAATTGGTTCTGTCTGCACAGAATGAGACTCTGTTCTGTCTTTGTGATCTCTTGGTGACTGCCCATAATGTGAATTACATTCACGTTTGATGTTTATTCAATAATACAAGTGTTTTCTTTCTCTTTACCTTAGTGGAGAAGATTTCTAGATGGGAAGACTTTGTTTTTAGTTATATTTCCCCAACAGGTTTCACGGAGGAGATAGTGTCCAACCTTAGCTCTGAAGGATGGCCATGTTACAGGCAATCTATTTAAAAAATACATAACACTCTTGGGGTGCCTGGATGGCTCAGTCAGTTAAGCGTCTGACTTCAGCTCAGGTCATGATCTCATGGTTCATTGGTTGGAGCCCTGCCTTGGACTCTGTGCTGACAACTCAGAGCCTGGAGCCTGCTTTGGATTCTATGTCTCCCACTCTCTCTGCCCCTCCTCTGCTCACACTGTCTCTCTCTGCCTCTTAAAAATAAATAAATGTTAAAAAAATTTATTAAAAAAAATATATAACACCCTCTATTTGTAGTTTAACCTACATTTTAGGCTGGTGATGGTGGAGACTTTGAAATTAAAAACATTTTTTAATGGAGATGAAATTTACATAACATAAAAAATTTTAAATGTATGGTTCATTGGCATTTAGTACATTTGCAGTGTTGTATAACCAACATATCTTTCTAGTTCCAAACCTATTAAGCAGTCCCTCCCTATTTCCCTCTTCCGCTAGTCTGTGTAATGGATGTGGAGAACAAAAACCAAAGAAAAAAAATGAAACTTCCTTATAACTTAGAGCCCATTAACAAGTCCTTGAGACAAGCAGAGTGACCTTCCTCAAGGAGCTCAGCTGCCTCAATGTTAGTACTTTGCTAAAAGCAAAAGGCAACCTTAGCCTGACATTAGCCCGACCTCCAGGATCCTACCCAAAGTCCCTTTAGAAACTTCTTTTATCCCTGCTCCCCCCAACATATATGTTAACAATCATCCTCGAAGCATATGGCCCCTGATATACATCTGAAGGGTCTCATGACTAACCTTTTACTAGACAGTAGTAAATGACCTTTTCCTAACAGCAGCTAGCCCCTCCTAGTCCTGGAAAACTTGTTTTCAAATTCTTTAGAGACCTATGCTATCCCTAACCCCCCTCCCAACTTGAAAGTGTATAATCAGTCACTCCTCACAGCCTCAGTGCAGCTCTTGCTGCCCACAGGTCCTAAAACCACTCTTTTGCCTGGAAGACATTTCCAAAAATCTTTCTTCTCTTTCTTTCTTTCTTTCTCTCTTTCTCGCTCTCTCTTTCTTTCTTTCTCTCTTTCTCGCTCTCTCTTTCTTTCTTTCTCTCTTTCTCGCTCTCTCTTTCTTTCTTTCTTTCTTTCTTTCTCTCTCTCTTTCTTTCTTTCGCTCTTTCTTTCTCTCTCTCTCTCTCTTTCTTTCTTTCTCTCTTTCTCTCTCTCTCTTTCTTTCTTTCTCTCTTTCTCTCTTTCTCTCTTTCTTTCTTCTTTCTCCTTCCTTCCTTCCTTCCTTCGTTCCTTCGTTCCTTCCTTCCTTCCTTTTTAATGTTTATTTTATTTTTGAGGGAGAGAGACAGAATGTGAATGGGAAAGGGGCAGAGAGAGAGGGAGACACAGAATCTGAAGCAGGGTCCAGGCTCTGAACTGACAGCACAGATGATGGCAGAGGCAAGACTCCACAGAAATTCCTCTGCTTGGCTTTCAACACACACTTGACCTAAGCCAGCTGGTGCCTAGTATGAACCTTCTCCGATCATAGGGCCAGTCACTTCCTGGACCTGGACATATGCCCTGCGCAAACTCTTGTAGTAGCGGTAGTCCGGTCCTCAGAGTCGAGCATTTATGTGTTTCAGATGCCCTGAATGCAGGACCCCGCTGTGGCTGTCCTCTCCAATAGCCTCCCCATGACAGATTGTGTGAGCAGCATGAGACGTGCGTGGATCGCATTCAAAGGTATGATGTAGTTCTTATCTATAACCCAAGTTCATGGATTTTTGGATATTATTTTTGCTTATTGGTCTGCACACAACGACTGGAATTACTGAGTTCTGTTTTCAGGTTTAAATGTTCTTTCACTGCCCAAACTGGCCAGATGGATGTGCCCACTCCTGAAACACATCTGTAACCAGTGCCCCCTTTTGCTTTATTTCTCCATGATGCCCATTGTCTCCTTAATTTCCTGCTGCCAGTGCTGAGCTCTCCCACTTTCTCTGGGCTGGACTCTGCTCTCTGACAACTGCTGTCAAATCCACTGGTTTCTCTCTCCCCATCTCTCTCTTCTTTCCTTGCTTCTACCTTCCTGGTTAGTCTGCAAGTATCCGAGTGCCTTCCAGCTGCTCAGATTGGTTATATTGCTTTGCAGGACACAGTAAGCAGAGTAGTACATTCATACTTGTATATACCTGTGGATCCCTGTCTAAGTAAGCTTGATATATAAAAACAGGGGTCCCAACAGTGGTACATCGAGGCTTTTTATAAAGAGACATTTTGCAAAAGAAATTTTAGCCGTACAAAAAGTTTTAAAAAAATTTTAGCCGTACAAAAAATTTTTTTAAAATTATTTCCCCACTGGCTTGGAGGAAGTAGTATCTGACCCTAACTATTAAATGAATGGCATTTAAAAGTACATAGATTAATAAAAATGTTACTTCTCCACAACCTTTAAGTGGAGTTCAAAATGCTTGGTAGTTATTTTCTCCTTAACTAAATGGCGAAATTCTCCAGGGCACAGAGTACATGTTTTATATTTCTTTGGAACCGGCCCCAACTCCCAGCTTTAATGGGTTTTGCCATGAATCCTTTAGACTTAATTTGTTCAATTAATGCTTTTGAACAAATGGATGAATACTGGAGTAGATAATCTTTTACTGACTTTACATCATGTCTTGAAAATGAATTGATTCTTGTTACACTTCTCTCAAAAATCTGTTTTGAGTTCTGGAAATGTTCATTGCAAGGTTCAGGTTTGTTTTGACATTCTCATTGTATAACTAGGAGAAGAGTTGTTCTTTTAGGGATTAGGGTTGTATACGTAGGATAGAATGCTAATCTTTTCCTCTTGGTGGGGCTGTGTCCAGATTAAAGACACTAATCCAGCAAACCCAGCAATTATTTGGCTTAATGCAACGTAATTACATCTATACGTTATATCATTTTATGTGAAAATAGTACTTCTACTTCCGTGAATAATTTTACAGGTTCAGAGAAAATGCTGGATCAGTAGTTTGACCTTCAAAAATCATCTTGAAAACCTCTCCAAGCAGCCACAAGGCTAGCCATGTGTGCTTTGAATGATAGGATCATTGAAGTCAGCGTTGTTTGAGAATTAGGGAAACATTTTCTATTCTCTTTGATAAAATTTCAGTGTTAATCTTAGAGATTGAGCAAATCAGAACCCATTCTTTTCAACTATAGGATTCTATAGGATACCTTTGATAATTTCATCATATTACCTTTTTACTTTTAATCATAACTTCATATTGTTAGCAATCAATATGTTTGAGCTATCTATTAAAAATAATCTGGCATTTGGGTGCCTGTGTGTCTCAGTTGGTTAAATGTCTGACTCTTGATCTCACCTCAGGTCTTAATCTCAGGGTTGTGAGTTCTCAAGCCTCATGTTGGGCTCCATGCTGTGCATGAAGCCTGCTTTTTAAAAAAAGAAAAAGAGTTAAAAAAGTAATCTGGTATTAAGATGTACATTCATTTTTGATTTGGCACTTAACACAGTTGCTGATTTCTTGAGGACTAGCTGTCTGCAATACTATGTTCACTGGTGGCACAAAGTTCTGAAATCAGTGAACATTTTGTTGCCTTTTAATTTTTTGGCCCCTCAATTTGACTTTTGTTTCTCTTTGGCTTCTTACACCACTGGTCCATTTAGTAAAAAAATAAAATAAAATAAAATTTAAGTTTAATGCATTTTAAAATGTCTTTTGGCTTAAATCTTAAGCAATTACATTTGGAAATGAACAACTTTTCTAAAATTTAGTCCAGTCTATATGAAAAACAAAACTGTAGGTTGGGGCAGAATGATTGTTCTTTAGCGATTCTACATTCTGCCACACCTTTTATGAATATTCCCAGTGTTGCCTTCAGAAAAATTCATTATACTAATCCATTAAGCTTCACTTTCTTTGTAATTGCTTTCTTCCCCCCCCCCCCCCCCCA
>NW_027532426.1:1770454-1849053 GCF_008692635.1 Crocuta crocuta | reverse complement strand
GCTGGCTGCTGACTTGAAGCTTGGTGATATGTTGACACGCAGGTACTACAAGCTTAGTTACCATCAAAAATCATTACCTTTGAAACTTCTCCAAATAGCCAGAAAATTAGTGACTCATATTTTGGAAGAGATGGTTATTGAAGTCAGTGTTGTTTGAGAATTGAGAATTCTCAACTTCTTTGAGAAATCCTGAGTGTTAATCTTTTAGGATTCCCTTTGGTCCTTTCTTCAACTGTATAATTCTCTATGATACTTTTGATAGTTTAGCTATCTTATTTTTTTAGTCATATCATATTATATTCTATATTATAACATATTTGATAGTTTAGCTATATTACATTATTACTGTATGAGCATATTGTAAGCAATAAATGGTTTCTGAGTTGAGTCAAGTACCTATGGGGCTGGCTTTGCATGACTCCTTTCGAATATGGAATTGCGTGTTTTTGTGTGTGACTCATTTCTGAAAAGGACCTCTCTGCTGTAGTTTTTTTTTTTAATCAAAAAATTTTTTTTAGTTTATTTATTTTGAGAGAGATAGAGTGAGCACATGAGCCAGAGAGGGGCTGAGAGAGAGAGGGAGAGAGAGAATTCCAAGCAGGATCTGTGCTGCTAGTGCAGCGTCAGATGTGGGGCTCGATCTCACTAACCATGAGATCATCTAAACTGAAGTCAAAAGTCAGACGATTAACTCACTGAGTCATCCAGGCACCCCTCTACTGGAGTTCTTGATAATTCATACCTCAAAATATAGTTAGTTCTGAATTTTTAGAGTTTTGTTAGTCATAACATGGTTTTTAAAATGCACTTAAAAAGTTTGAATGTTTACCTGTTGGTTAGGATTTTGGCTATATATAATAAATTTTATGTGACAGTTAACACTATTGTGTTTTTCATGCTATAAATATCTATCTTAGTGCAGTTAGTAGGCATTATCCATTAGTATCTCTGGTTTTCTATCAGATATTTCTAGTTGGGTGTTCCATTTTTTTTTTTTTAATTTTTTTATTTATTTCTAGGAGAGAGAGAGAGAGAGCATGAGCAGGGGAGGGTCAGAGAGAGAGGGAGTCACAGACTCTGAAACAGGCTCCAGGCTCTGAGCTGGCAGTCAGCACAGAGCCCGACACGGGGCTTGAACCCACGAACCGCGAGATCATGACCTAAGCAAAAGTCGGACGCTTAACTGACTAAGCCACCCAGGCACCCCGGGTGTTCCATTGTTATATCAAACTCAAAATATGTGCGGCCTGTTGTATCTTCTTTCCTTCTGATTTTGCTGTCTCTCCCCACTTTCCAGTTTTTATTTCACCTTGAAATTTTAGAATTTTTGTTTACTGTCTTAGCTCTTTATAGTTAAAAATTCTTTTTAGTGTTTATTTTTGAGATAGAGACAGAGTGAGAGTGGGGGAGGGGCAAAGAGAGAGGGAGACATAGAATCTGAAGCAGGTTCCAGGCTCTGAGCTGTCAGCACAGAGCCTGATGTGGGGCTTGAACTCACAAACTGCAAGATCATGGCTCAAGCTGAAGTGAGATGCTTAGCCGACTAAGCCACCCAGCTACCCCAGCTCTTTATAGTTTAGCAATTAACCAAATCCTGTCTCTCAGATTCTTTATTTCCCTCAGGAGTATCTCGGTCCAGAAAAATACCAATTTATCCTTAAATTGTCACAGTAACCTACTTACCTTATCTCTAGTCTCCATCCCCACTGCCCCAATCCACCTTGCATACAGAGGTCATATTAATTTCCTTCTTCACCCCTTGATAGGGTTGAAGCCTTACTTCTAAGCCCAAAGCTTTCAAGACTTACTTGTGGAATTTCAGATTAGTCTATACTCCTCAAAGAAGCTCTTAAGACTCTACATGTTTTGACCATATTCCATGTATTTAGTCTTATCTCTGTCATTATCCAAGGTGAATTCTTCACTCTGCCAGATCCCATTTCATGGTTTCATTATATCCTGGTCAACCCTATTTCGTTCCTTCACTCATATTAGCTTCATGACTGCCTCTTCAAATCCTTCCTTCAAAATCCAAGCCTCTTCATTTTACCGAACTTAAAAAACATTATTATTGAGTAGCTGCAAAAGAATTTTTCTAAGTACGTACAAGGTAGTAAGAAAAACAATGCAACAAATATCCATGAACCACACCCACTTTAGAAATAAAATGTTGACCTTACCAGTGAGTCTCTGGGGTGCCTCTACCCCCTTCTCCACCCCTTTCATTTTCTGTTTATATTTCACTTGCTTTTCTTTTCAGTTTGCTTCATTTGGTTGCATCACTAAATTATACATTATTTTATAGTGGTACATTTTTTTTTTAACTTTAAATAAATGGAATAATACTATATATATTCTTCTGCAATTTGCTTTTTAAAAATATATTCCTGAAATTCATCCTTGTTGTATGCTCTAGTTTATTAATTTTCCCTGGTGTAGTGAATTCTGTTCTTATGAAGAAATTCACAATTTATTAATCCACTGTACTGCTGATAAACATTTGAGATGTTTTCAAAAAAACTTTTTTGGCAATTGGAATCAGTGCTTCTGGGAACATTTCTGAACACAATTCCTGGTGTACCTGTGCATACATTTTGCTTTGGTTGGGAGCCAGGATAGTTTAGACTGGAGACTTGTGCTTAATAACAGTGCATGGCATATGGTAGGAGTTCAATATTTGTTGAATGAATGAATGAGAGGGATTTCTGTTCATAGTGGGTCTTCTTCAACTGTAGTTGATCACACTGTTTTCCAAAGAGGTTGCACTGATTCGTAGCCTCATTAGCAGTAGATGTGAGTTCCAGTTGCTTCACATCCTTGTTAACACTTGATACTGTCTTTTAAATTTTTGCTCACTGCTGAACTTGTTATATTATTGGAGCTTTACTTTAGAGCTTCATGAGATTTTCATTGGCCTTTCTGGACCATATTGAACTCTCATCTGTGAATTCTCTTGGCACTTACCATCTGTAGTACTAATTTTGGTGCTATGTGATATTCTGATGCCACTGAACTTTTTCATGAATATCTCTTACATTCCAGCTAGATGTTAGCTTCTTTAAGGAAAATACTGCCTCTTATTGTTTATTATCTAGAGCGTTTAGCCAGGCACTTGGGCCAAGTTGATTGCTTCAGGCCAGAACTGAAAACCTCAACATTAGACCTCCTGAATTGGAAGTGTACTCATTTCTGGTAAATTCACAAAGATTTAAAAAACTTCAAAATGAAGATGGATCTGTTCATATGAACAGCAAATATCTTGCTGACATTTCTTTTTCCCATTGTTAAAAGATCAGTATTGTTTAGGGGCACCTAGGTGGCTCAGTCAGTTGAGAGTCCGACTTTGGTTCAGGTCATGATCTTGCAATTCATGGGCTCGAGCCCCGCGTCGGGCTCTATGCTGACAGCTAGCTCAGAGCCTAGAGCCTGTTTCAGATTCTGTGTCTCCCTCTCTCTCTGACCCTCTCCTGCTCACTCTGTCTCTCTCTCTCTCAGAAATAAATTTAAAAAAAAACATTAAAAAAAGAGATCAATATTATTTGAATGTATCCCATGGTCTTCACATCTTTTTTAGTTTGATTCTCTAAACATCATGTGGCTTATATCATATATATATGACTAAAATTAAATGGTCTTTGATTTGTGTTAGTTTTTGTGAGTTGATTTGTGTGCTGTTCTTTAAACTGGTCTTTGGTGAATATCTTTGTGTGTGTGTGTGTGTGTGTGTGTGTGTGTGAGATGAGACAATGCCATCAACAAGTTCTTCAACAATTATCTTGTACTGGATTATTTTTGTTGGTTTTGTGAAAAGAAAATAGGGAAAATGAAAAGTCAGTTTTATGTTGATGGAAATGAAGTAGACTGATAAAGCATTCCACTTTAATCAAAAGTAAAGATAACTGTCGGGATGCCTGGGTAGCTCAGTCGGTTGAACTTCCAACTCTTCGTTTCGGCTCATCATGATTTCACGGTTTGTGAGTTCGAGCCCCACACCGGGCTCTATGCTGACAGTGTGGAGCCTGCTTGAGATTCTCTCTCTCATCCTCTCTCACTGCTCCTCTCTTGCTTGGGTGCACTCTCTCTTTCTCTCAAAAATAAATACATAAACATTAAAAATATATATAAAAAGAAAGTAAGATAGCTGTCTTACTGGGCATTTTTTAACCTCTCTACCTACTAAATAGTCAGAAAGATAGGCGTATAAATCTCATTGATTTCAATCTTTACTTTTTAGAGCTTCACTAATTCAGAGTGATTTTTATTTATTTTTTAAAGTTTTTTTAAACAGTTTATTTATTTTTGAGACAGAACATGAGTGGGGGAAGGTCAGAGAGAGAGGGAGACACAGAATCCGAGACAGGCTCCAGGCTGTGGGCCAGCTGTCAGCACAGAGCCCGACGCGGGGCTTGAACCCACGAACCATGAGATCATGACCTGATCCGAAGTCGGACGCTTAACCGACTGAGCCACCCAGGTGCCCCCAGAGTGATTTTTATAAAGCCCAGTCAGAATTATGGTGCTTTATTATTTATATATTTACATATATTCTTCCTCTTTCTGGACTGTCGATTGATCCACAGAAGGACCTGTGTCAGGAACTTGGAAAGTAACTACCAATTCCCTTGGTCAACTTATTTAACTTGCTCTGTGTCTTAGTTCCCTCATCTGTAAAATGGGGATACTAACAGTCTGCCTCATAGGGTCATAATGAGAAGTGAATTAGTTGAGACACATAAAATGCTTGGAACAGTACCTGAATGATGTGATCCAAATTTGGGAGATGGTTCCAGCAGCGGTGTGGACGAGGAACTGATAGAGGTAGCGATAGGTTGCAAAAAAACCCCTCAAAACCCAAAACAACACAGTACCTTTCCAACTTCTTCCATAAGAAGAAATGCATTTTATACTGTGACATCAGTACACAACACACACACACACACACACACACACTTTATAATTAAAACAAAGATTTGTAAAATAATATTTACCACTCATAGATAACATGTACTTTGCTATTTTCTCTTTCATTCCATTTAAAAATGCTTACTGTGACCCAGTATTTTTAAAGATCTACTAATGGGTCAAAGCCTACAGTTTGAAAATGGTCTTACACTAACCTATCAGCTTGAATCTTGTTCTTTTGACCTTTCAAAAGAAATGTTCATTAAAATGTCTCCCCACATTTTGGGTTGAACAATTTTGGAAGGAAAGCATTCAAATGTGGTGTAATAAAAGCTTCTAGGCCATTTATTATTACTTTCTATAGGCATACATTTCAAAGAAAAAAATTAGAGTACTATTTTGACAAATATCTCAGTTGAAACTATTCCACAATTGAGCCTTGGATTAATATGCCTTTAATTACTTAATATAAATGATAAAGTCATATAAAAACACAATTCTCTTGGACCTGGAATATACCGTTCCTCCAAAGAAAATGAAATAGGACAATCTTTCCTACAGAACTTACCCTCGATTTTATTTCCTCCTTCTGATCCAGTTTTAAACTCATGACTGAAAAGAAAAATAGAATGTCTTATAATCTGTTTTAATTGTTTGAGGTATTCATAAACATTGTAATACCCAAGACTGTTTTTAAAGACTATGAATTGAAGGCATTGGATTTTAACTTTGTGTATTTTTATTCATTCTGTTTTTGAATTACATGGCCCCAAATGACTATTAAGCATATAACAGGTTGGATATAATGTGCTTGTTTTCTGAGCAGGGGAAGTAGAGCCATGGTGTTGCCCTAAACTTAAGTTCAGTTGGGCAGACATTTGTGGAGTGTCTTGTGCAGGGTGGTAATGTGTGGGACTGGGGGGGTATACGTTCATAAATCAAGGCCTCGGTCACTGCCTTAGTAGAGCCAGCACTTACAGGATGGGTCTTGTAGAAGTTTGTTCAGCCCTTGGGGTATAATACTGTTGCACTCAGTTAAGAACATGACTAGAAGAAACTGGACACCTATACTTTGCCCCAGCCCCACCTGCTCCCCTTCTTCATCAAATACAGCTTCCCATGTACCAGCCCTGTCCCTGGAACGGGCAGTGGGAGGTCTCGATTTCATCTGCCAGGTACACCTTGACGCCCAGGAGCTGCTGGTAGCCTGTGCTCTGGCTCTCTACCTCCCTGCAAACATGAGGACCTGCATCTCCAAGATCAGCATCTGCACTCAGGTCTGTGAAAGCTGAGTCGGGTGGTTGGCCTCGGGTTCTGTCAGCCTGGCTTGCAGGGATGTTTACTGAGGATATAGGGAAGTTTGATGTTTGCACCAGAGAAAGGATGACACAGTTATTTAGGCAGATAAAGTGTTCCTATTTGTGCTGCAAAAACAAAGACAGGATTCATAGGCATGTTCTTTCCTCTATTCTAGCCCTTTCAAGTAAAACAAAGATAACTTTTTCCATTTGGATGCCATGTTTTAAGGGGGTGATGTTTTGAGATTTGAAGGAAGGAGGGTACTTCACTCTGTGTGTTTTGTACCAAGCTGAGCATTTCATACTGTGATGAACACTCACTTTTGTGGTGTATGAAAATGCTCTTTGCATGTGGAAGCAGTGATTCTCAATAGGAGTCACTTTGCCCCACTTCCGGGCATATGGCCCCGTTTGGAGACATTTTGGCTGTCACAGTGGGTGATGAGGGATGCTACTGGCATCTAGTGGGTAAAACCAATGGATGCTGCTACACCCCATGGGTTGTACAGGGCAGCTACCCCCTCCCCAGAGAATTATCCAATCTCAAATGTCTAGAGTTGCAGGTTGATAAACCCTACCTTAGAACCTGACATTGGATGTATTACAAAAGGTATATCAGACTCCTTGAATTAGAGTAAATCTGACCTAATTTTAATTCACCATAATATTCATTTCACCACCTTGATATTTTTTGATAGCTTTAAAAATTTAGTTGCATAGAGCCATAGAGTATAGAATTGGAAGGTATCATAGGGATTGCCAACTCCCCTGTTTTATAGATAATGGAAAAATTAGGTCTAGAGATGGATACTTTTTGGAAAAGTGACTTATCTAAGGTCACATTGTGAGTTTAGAGACAGCCTGAGACTGGGGCTCAGGTCTACCAGGCTGATGAAAAATATAGCAACTGGCTAATGCATTATTAGGTTAGTAAAAGCTTCCCTATGGTGAAAGTGTGCTTCCCAGAAGACAGAGATGCCACCACTGTCCTGTTTCCCATGTCACAGCTTCTGAAACATCAGATACTTAATAAATGCTTAGCATAAATCATCTCGTCTTTTGGGAGTATAAGTGAAAATTGATTTAAAAGGGAAAACATTGTTGTTCAAGTTTAAATGTATGAAATCTTCCTAATCAAAACACAGCATTCAAATGATATCACTCCTTGATATTGAAGAACACCCTAGCTGGATCTTCTGGAGACATTTTACTGAGACTAATTGTCTTAAGCTTTTAGACAGGAGTCCTGCCTTACCACCTACCCAGAGATAGAAACAAGTGATCTCATTCTGAAAATGAGCCAGCCCAATGTTTCCCTCACAGCTAGCTCATGTCTTAGCTAATTCATAGCCTGGGTTATTTTCAAAATAGAGGCTGGTATGTGCAGTTAATTTTGCTTCTACGTATTTTTCATGCATTAAATGAACATGTTTCTGTCTAAGTTAATACTTAAGAAGCCAAAGATCTTAAAATGTTAAGAGCTTTAAAAAATAAAGCCCATTAGGGAATAGAATATTTTGGAAACATATTGCTAAGGTGAAATCATGAAATTATCTGTGGGGACAACTTGGTTTTTGGCATATTCTCCCAGAAGGAGATGGTGACATAGCAGGGCTCCTGCAGACTGTAGTCCTAGCTGCATGGCCTGAATAGTCTACTCCAGCTCATTCATCTGAATCTTAGCAGAATTGGAGGCATCCGCAGTGGAAGTTATCTGCTGAAGTAGCATTCTGCTCTGGAATACCATTATGAAACAGAATCATTTATCAGTGAAGGGAAGTTGTCCTAGTTTTCTGACCTTGACTATGTTTTTCGTTTACCTTGTTGTTGAACCTAATTTTAGCATCCTGGTGATTCTGCTTGGTGAGGGCGCCATTGTGAGCTCTGTCACTGAAGAGCTGGTGTGTAGAATAGCTCTAGGTATGATGACCATTTCCACACATCTCTCAGAGCCTGCAATTTCTGGCAGGCCTTTAGTTTCCTCAATGGGAAACAACCATCAAGGAATTCAGCCACGATGGCACTAGAATTCACTACATTTTTTAGAATTTTCCTTAACCTCTGGGGCACCTGGGCGGCTCAGTTGGTTAAGCGTCTGACTCCTTCGGTTTCAGCTCAGGTCATGATCTTGCTGCTCATGAGTTCAAGCGCCTCATCGGGCTCTGGGCTGAGGGTGCAGACTCAGCTTGGGATTCTCTCTCTGCCTCTCTCTACCCCTCCCCCACTCACTCTGTCTCTGTCTCTCTCAAAATAAATAAATAAACTTAAAAAAAAAAGAATTTTCTTTAACCTCATCATTAGATTGGAATCGAAGACAAAAAATAAGAAAGGGGCAAATTAGGGATGCTTGGGTGGCTCAGTCTGTTAAGCGTCCAGCTTCGACTTCACCTCAGGTCATGATTTTGCAGTCTGTGAGTTCAAGCCCCGCGTCAGGCTCTGTGCTGACAGCATAGAGCCTGGAGCCTGCTTTGGATTCTGTGTCTCCCTCTCTCTTTGCCCCTTCCTTACTCATACTTTGTCTCTCTCTGTCTCTGAAAAATGAATAAATCTTAAAAAAATTTTTTTTAAAAGAAAGGGGCAAGTTATACTTCACCCTATGGACACACACATCTTCATGGTTCTTCCTGAGATCAGCTAGCTCCTCTGCCAGGGTTTCAACCTGCATTTCCAGGTCAGTGTTGGACAGTGTCAGGTCATGCAGGATTGGGTGCAGGCTGTGGTTGTCAGCCCCGCACTCTGCCACTGGGCCAGTTCAGACCCAACCTGAAAAAAGTTTCAAGTGCTTTCAGTGGTTATTAGGTTTGTGTTAATACTCTATTCTAGACAATCTTTCTAAGGCCTGCTCCAGAAATGCTTCAGTTATATTTGATGCAAATATAATTTGCTATTTGCATTTCACATTTTTTAGGGGGGGATGGGGGCACCATGGCATTGCATATAAAACACTAAAAGCTTTGAGGAAGAATCTTCTAGCATTTCTATTTCTTTGGACGCAGTTGCCATACTTTATTTTCCCTTTATTCGTAAGGGTCTTGTACACAAATGTAAAGAAAGGAGTTAAAGAATCTTCAGAAACACATAATGGTCCCTCACATAAAATATACCTAATTCATAAAAGTTTTTACCTATAAACTGGGTGAGCGCCTGGGTGGCTCAGTCAGATAAGCATCCGACTTCAGCTCAGGTATGATTTTGTGGTTTGTGGGTTAAGCACTGCATCTGGCTCTGTGCTGACAGCTCAGAGCCTGGGGCCTGCTTTGGATTCTGTGTCTCCCCCTCTCTCTGCCCTCCCCCGCCTATGCTCTTTCTCTCAAAAATAAATAAATGTAAAAAAAAAGTTTTTACTTATAAACTAGCTGATGATTCTTTGAACACAGAATCACCATAACGTTCTTGTAAATAATGGCCTTCTGTAGTGTATTCAGCTAAAGCATCTTTCCATTTTTAGGATTTCATTTATTTCTAAAAAGAACAATCCTCTTTTTGTAACTTGTGATTCCAGTATAAAAATAAGCACGGCTTCACCCACTGCTTCTCTCTATAGCTTATGTGTTCCGTTGTCCCATTGAAGGTAACCACATTTTACTTCTGGCTGGAGTCTTCAGCTGCCAGTTTTACACCATCAGTCTGGAGCATGAAGCTGGTGTTATTAATGGTTGCATCTGATACCTGGAAAAGCCAGACACCCCAAAAAGGCTGTGTTTGTTATATGCATATTCTGAACTTTCATACACTGGTATTTAGCAATGCCTGTTTCAGAGTCTTCACAGAAATTTTGTATGCATGCCATTCTTTAATGACAAATACATGAAATAGTTGTCTAAATATACCTATAGCATTTATCTCTTCTTTTGAGGCTAGAGCAACTGCAGGCAGTTTACTTAGTTTAATTGTGTTTAAGTATTTTGGAAACATTCTATAATTCTTTCTAGAAAATGAACTACATAAAAGTAAGCAAATTAGAAAAAAAAATGGAACATAGCTAAGAAGTACATTCTGTTGCTTGTTAAAGTCCTTAATCTGGTTAAATTGAGGAAAAGTACAGATAATGGTATAAGATGGTCTTGATCTTTTCATATTTTTTTCACTTTAAGTGTCATTCTTTTGTCTAGCAGTAGCAAAATTTCTTACCTTGTTTTTAAGTCCCTCAATTATCTGGTGATACTTTTTTATTTTTTTAATGCTTATTTATGTTTGAGAGAGATAGAGTGCCAGCGGGGGAGGGGCAGAGAGAGAAGGAGACACAGAATCTGAAGCAGGATCCAGGCTCTGAGCTGTCAGCACAGACAGGGGCTTGAACCCATGAACTGTGAGATGGTGACCTGAACCAAAGTCAGATGCTTAATTGACTGAGCCACCCAGGCGCTCCTCTGATGATACTTCTTTAGTCCTGTTTTACTTTTTGACCATTGCCTCAGATCCAAATTTCTTATAGCATGCCTTTTGATTTTATCTTCAAGTGAACTGCTTGCTTGCTCTGGAGCACCATCTTGTCCAAGTAGACTGGGAGAGGGTCATCGAGGTTTTGCATCGTATTCTTTCTCATTATCAGAAAGCAACACACTCTCACCTCCTCTCTGGTTGGCACTCCCAAAGTTGGCTCCCCCTGAGGAGCCACTTGAGCTACTTTTCCCCCCTATCATTCTTCCTTTCCCATGATCATAATCTAATTGTCATAGACTAGATTTTTGGGCAAAATGGGACAACGGTGGAATGGTTTCAACCCCGCAAAGACCAATCCTGCAAGAGAATATTAGGGAGTTATCAATTAGTACCTCCTTTTCTAGTTGATAAAGGAGGTGTTTCCTTTTTGGTACAATTACCTGAAGGATTTTCAATGACATCTGTAATACTAAATTCTTGTTTTGTTAATCGTTAAACCCCATAGACTGTCTTATTTATTTTAAAGCACAGAAAATGCCTTCAGAGATTTGTTACCTCACCCTGGAGAAATGAAGCAGATAGCAGCCTACTTAAGCTTGTATTTTTTCACTTACGGAATTTCTGCCCTCCTGCATTTTGATGACTCTTCTTATAACAATTTATTTTCCTTTGGAATCGTGTGATGAATATGTCATCTTCTCAGATGAAGCTATTTGAAGTCAATTTTAGAGATTTTTGGTGACGTAACAGAAAGTGGGAGATCCTTACCCTACGTATCCTGTCTTAAAAAGAATAAAATGTAGGAAGAGAAAATGGTCAGATTTCTTTTAATATTCTTCTTTCTTGATTTTGTCAATTGTAAGAAAATTTTAAGTTTTAAATTTTTCTCAAAGCCTGCCTTGAGTTTTCAAAGTGGTTAATAATATCTAGCTGTATATCCTTATTTTCTGAAAGTGTAGGACCCCCAAGAAAGTTAAAGAGAAAAGGAGGAACTAATACGCTGTAATGTTTTGATTTAGTATTAAATAGCAAACTTGTAAGTTTCTCCAGGTTCTTCTAAACCTCTGCTGTGGCTGCCCCTTGCTTCTCATCAACATATGCAGATTTTGAATCGTCTCTGATGACCTAAACTTGGAGATAATAATCATGACATACCTTACTTCCTCTCTCCATATGCCTTTGTCTAATAGGAATGTCCTCCCCATGATTTCCATATTACAAAACACAGTTTTCTACATTATGTGTATTGTCAGAGGCAGTGAAATGTCTATCATCTCTCTCTCTCTCTCTCTCTCTCTCTCTCTCGTCTTTAACTAAAAGCTGCACACTAGAAAGATAATACTATTTGGTCTAAACTCTGTGTCACTTGATGTTCTTTCCATGCATGACCTTTGCTTCATTTTTCTAAATTGACTAAATTGACTAATTTTCTAAAATGAAATTCATTTTCTAAAGGGGGCTCTGAGCCTATTCCTATGTCTTCAAACACCCTGCTGGCCAAGTAAATAAGCATTTCTTAAAACTTGTTAACATTGAAACAATTTAATGTGGAATAAAATATTCAAATGGCTTATTTGGGAAACCTATATGTTAAGCTGTTACTTGTTCTTGGCATGTGGGGGGCTTTGGTGTGATACTGCTTGCATGTTAAGGTCTGTTGCCTTTTTTCTAAATGATACACAGATACTTAATATGTTGAATGAGAGAATCAACCATGTGTTTTAAAAACTTTTAGGGTGAAATGATGACCCCAAATTAGTGGTAAGATTTTGTAAAGTAAATAAAATTAAAAAAAAAAAAGAAGGTCCATGAATTAGAAGAGAAAGAGAATAAAACAGCCAGTGAAGGATAAAGTTTCTCTGTAAAAGTCCCAGCTCAACAGTTGTGAATACGCCTTGGCTGCCAAAGTTAGATTCTATCAAAAGATTTACAAGCCCAAGGGCCATTCTCCCACCGCTCTTGATCCTTGTGTTTAATTCTGGGTGCCATAGTTTAGGAAGACTATTTAATTGCAAATATGTCCATTATACCCAGAACATGTGGTCCAGGTACTGAAGAGCATGGAAACAATGTCAGATGAGGCATGGCTAAAGAAATTGAGATTTCTGCTTAGAAAAAAGAAGACACACAGCCACTTATTTATTTATTTATTTATTTATTTTTTACAAATAGTTTATTGTCAAATTGGTTTCCACATAACACCCAGTGCTCATCCCCACAAGTGCCCTCCTCCATGCCCATCCCTCCTCCCCCCCACATCTATCAGTCCTCAGTTTGTTCTCAGCATTCAAGAGTCTCTCATGGTTTGCCTCCTCCCTCTCCCCCACCATTTCCGCCCTTCTTCTCCCCCTTGTTCCTCCGTCAAGTTCCTCCTAATCCTCCTATACGTGCAAACATATGATATTTGTCCTTCTCTGCCTGACTTATTTCGCTCAGCATAACACCCTCAAGGTCCATCCATGTTGCTACACATGGCCAGATTTCATTCTTTCTCATTGCCATGGAGTATTCCATGGTATAGATAAACCACATCTTCTTGATCCATTCATCTGTTGATGGACACTTAGGCTCTTTCCATGTTTTAGCTGTTGTGGAGAGTGCGACACACAGCCATTTAAAATGAGTTCCAAATTGGGTACTTGGGGGGTTCAGTGGGTTGAGTGTCTGACCTCAGCTTGGGTCATGATCTTGAGGTTCCTGAGTTGGAGCCCCATGGCAGGCTCGCTGCTGTCAGCACAGAGCCCACTTCAGATCTTCTGTTCCTCTTTCTCTCTGCCCCTCCCCGACTTGTACTCTCTCAAAAACAAATAAAACATTTAAAAAAAAATGTTTAAATGCTGGAAAGGTCAAGATAAAGAATTCTTCCCTAGAACTTTCAGAAGGAACACACCTTGATTAAAAAAACCCAAAAAGCTGCAAAGGCCTGATCTAGGATCAGAATCTGGAAGTTACTCAGACAGATCTGGCTCTGTATAAGGATATCATTTCTCACTTTATATCTGTTCTTAAATAGAACGATCTGCCTTACCAAGTTGTGAACTTTGCAGGGTCTGGGCACCTTCAAGCAGGGACTAGAGGCCTAGAACAATCCATCTTTCAGGAAGGCTTTCTATCCTGTATAGGATAGCAATTGGGAGGTTTGGAAGAAAAGTTACCATCCATCTCTCAAAAGCTCTGTGACTTTTATGTTGTTATTGTGATAAGAATCACAAGCATTAATACTGGATCTTCATGGAAACTTTTGAGTGTGGAACACCCAGTGGGAAAAACACAATTGTCATATCTTGAAATGGAGCCACAAAGCCTTTGTTTACATGACGACCATCACAGAGATTTAGAAATCTGACTTCTTGATCTTAGGCAAACTAATAAAAAAGCATTTGAAGTACTTTATTTTGTAGCTGGCTGCCAGCAGTGAGTAAAGCTAAAAGCAGTGTGTGTTTCTAAAGATCAGGGTGTTAGGGATAAGCTAGCAGAGGCTGTGGTGTTGTGAAACACTTCCCTGCTCTCGGGGGTCATTAAGAAGCAAGCTGGCGTCCGTGTGATGCAGTCCTGATGCAGTGCTGTATCCGTATGCCTTTGTGTTCCTTGTGGTTTGGTCAAAGAAATAAACCTATTCTCTCCGCCCCAGGAATCCATGCACTTGATACATGATAGATCTGTGATAGGTATGTTCTGGACTTGTCTTCTATATGCCACTTAAATATAAACATTAGGGGCACCTGGGTGGCTCAGTCGGCTCAGCGTCCGACTCTCAATTTCAGCTTCGGTCATGATCTCACTGTTGGTGAGATGGAGCCCTGCATCCAGCTCCCCGCTGAGTATGGAGCCTCCTTAATATTCTCTCTCTTCTTCCCCGGCCCCTCACCAGCTCTCTCTCTCTCTTTCTTAAAAAAAAAAAAATGCTAACATTAAAAAAATTTAGTTGAAGTATTATCTCAGTGTTCGCTCTTTCCACCTTATCATTTCATATTGCCAGTGATATGACAAGTGAGAAAATTGTTTTTTTCCTTTCTTTTTAAATGTTTATTTATTTATCTTGAGAGAGAGAGAGAGAGCACGTGGAGCAGGGAAGGGACAGAGAGAGAAGGAGAGAGATAATCCTAAGCAGATTCCGCACTGGCAGTGTAGAACTTGATGCAGGGCTGGATATCATAAACTGTGAGATCATGACCTGAGCTGAGATAAAGAGTCAGATACTTAACTGACTAAGCCACCCAGTGCCCCCAGAAAATTGCTTTTTTTCTTTTTTAGAAAATTGCTTTTAAAAGAGCTTGACCTATATTTCCTGTTTTTCAAGTGTCCCATTTGAGCCACTGATAATTTTTCAAAGTGTTGTGTTATACTTACTAGTATTTTGCTAGTTGAGGTTAAATATTACTTGAGCTACATTCTGGGTGATTTATATTCATCCCTTTGTCTTCTCTTGTAGGTCTTTTGAGCAGTGTCTAATTCCATGAAGTATTAAACAAATTTAGGTTTTTCTATAGAGCCTCAAATCCTTTGGCTGTTTCTTCTTCTCTGCTTCCTACAAACCTCGTTTCTTGCTTCTAATCTTCATGAGAACAGATAGCGTGTCTAGCACCCTCACCATTTGTGCCCATTGTCCCTTGAGGTCAGGATGACAAGAACAACCATATGAATCTCTGGATCAAAAGTCAACAGATGAAAATTCACACGCAAGTAGGACTGGCTCTTCTTTCTTAAGAGGAAGTCCACGCTCATTTAAAAGTTGGTGGATTGCTGGGGCGCCTGGGTGGCTTAGTCAGTTAAGCGTCCGACTTTCGCTTAGGTCATGATCTCGCGGTTCGTGGTTTCAAGCCCCGTGTCGGGCTCTGTGCTGACTGCCAGCTCGGAGCCTGGAGCCTGTTTCAGTCTGTGACTCCCTCTCTCTCTGACCCTCCCCTGCTCATGCTCTCTCTCTCTCTCTCTCCTAGAAATAAATAAAACATTAACATTTTTTTTTAAGTTGGTGGATTGCTGAATATAGCTCTAGAGTTCCAGAATAAAACATATGCAGTTTTATGTCATGTGGTTTTGAAATGATTTCAAGACAGGTCATAATGTGCAAACACCCTGTCCTTAACATTTTGTTAAGGACTAAATTTCATGATCCAAAATGGTTCAGTGATTTGTTTTAAAAATTGAAATGCCCACAACATATTTTATTGCATCTCAATATGTTATGGCCTTTTGTATATCTGTAAATGCTCATTTAGTACAAATGTAGCATCTTAATACATGCCAAGGAAACACAGGATGAGGGTTTTCACCCAAAAATGATTTTCAGAGTCACCGCATACCGTTGCTTTGACATGAGGGTAATACCAGGCGTAAATGTAGGTGCCAGGTGGTACAGGACCACAAGAGTGCATCTCGGAAGGCTCACCGAGAGAGGCTTCCCCAATGTGGCCGTGATGACCCAAGGGACCGGCTGCACGCAACTGGTTTCCATTCATGTCTTCCCTCTATTAATCCACGTTGCATCAGCTGGTTCATATTTCTGAACTTTTCACCAGAGGAAAAGCATCCAAGGTTTCATTGACTGTAATGGCTTGATGGGAAGCATGCGTTTGAAAACAATGTTGCTCTTTTTGAGTAGTGGTTTGTGCTTTTAGCTATTAACTTTGTTCTCTGGTTATCTCTTAAAACAGGAGTTCCAGTGTGCCTGCAGTTTCATGTTTAGGTTTTATTCAATAAGCCTAGAAAATGAAAAACTACATGCCTTGGGTTGTTCTGGGTTATTAAAGTTCGATACTCTAGCTCTTATTGGTTTTGTATTTGAAGGTATAATTTGTGTAAATTATGTTCAGGTTTATCCTTTGTAATTTTTAAAAATATTGTTAATGTTTATTTATTTTGAGAGAGAGAGAGAGAGCATGAGTAGGTAAGGGACAGACAGAGAGGGAGACGCAGAATCCGAAGCAGACTCTAGGCTCTGAGCTGTTGGCACAGTGCCCCATGCAGGGCTTGAACTCATGAACTGTGAGACCATGACCTGAGCCAAAGTCAGACTCTAACTGGCTGAGCCACCCAGGCACCCCTCTTTTGTAATTTTAAATTTGGCTTTTTATGCCAAGCCTAGCATTCTTTTCTCAAGGACTGGCTTGTGGGGTTGATTCTCTAATTTGTGATCTGGTCCTATTGAATTCCTTGAGTGGGAAAGTCCTTACCCAGTGTGGCTTTGTCCTGTGTCTGGTTCTTCCCGGGACTGAGCCGGTACCATCTCCTGCCCTACAGTAACAAGTTTCGTTATCCCAAGCAAGATGAGACAGAGCGCCGTGGACCAACCCAGCAGTAGAGAGTGGGAAAAGGAAACACCAGCTTGGCTAAGTGACAGTTTTTGGCTAGAGGTGAGGGTAGATTTGGTAAGGGTACAAGTATCTCTTCTCTTTGGGGCTTTTGAGGTTTTCAGAAATCTGGAGCCATATCACATATCCCATTTTCTTTCCCACAACCTTTTTAAGGATGCTGAGACTTAATTTCACTGAGTTCCCATGGGAAGTTGCTAAAAATGCCCGCACGCCAAACGGCTATAATCTTGATTTTTATGAGGAGGGTACTATGTAATATATTAGTAACATAACAATGAAGCTAGATCATAACCGATAGCTTTATTCCTAGGGAAAATACTGAATTTCTTTAAAAAATTCCGGAAGCATTTAGTTAACTTGCAAAAGTAAGTTTATTGAAGCATGGAAACAGAGCAAAATTGTCATTTCAACTTTTTCAAGAGCATTCTGGGTAAGAAAAGAAGGGGATGCGGAAAAATTATTTGGAATCTTTTCCCTGAAGACATCCGGAAAGATGGCTAGAAAGATTGATGTGATTTCTTCATTTGTGTCCTTTCATTGTTTCTCTGAAAGACACTCTTGCTGATCTGGAAATTGCTTACTTAACTTTCACCTCAGAAACATTGCTGACCTGAGATGAGACGACTTTGCCGTCCACAACCTCCTCCACGATGGTCTTTGTTACTCTTGTCTTGTTTGGATCTGAAAATCACAGAATCACAATGTCAGTCTGGAAATGATCACAGAAACCCAAATCAAGAGAAATAAAATTCAAGTGCATTCTTTAAGTATGTTTTCTCTGGGATAAACAGTATTATACACTTTTTAAAAAAAATGTTTATTTTTGAGAGAGAGAGAGTGTGAGCCTGTGAGGGAGGGAGGGGCAGAGAGAGAGGGAGACAGAGGTTCTGAAGTGTGCTCTGTGCTGACAGCAGAGAGCCTGATGCAGGGCTTGAACTCATTGACTGTGAGATCACGACCTGAGCCGAAGTCAGATGTTTAACGAACTGAGCCACCCAGGTGCCCCAGCATACACTTAAAAATTTTTTTAATGTTTATTTATTTTGAGAGAGAGAGAGAGAGAGAGAAACAGAGCACAAGAGGGGCAGAATCCAAAGCAGCTCCAGGCTTTGTCTGAGTTGTCAGCATGGAGCCCGACACAGGACTTGAACTCCTGAACCGTGAGATCATAACCTGAACTGAAGTCAGCTGTTCAACCAATGAGCCACCCAGGTGCCCCAATACACTTTTTATATGACAAACAAATCATGCCTTTATTTTTAAATTATAAAATGATCACAAACATTAAACTATGCTTACCTCTTCCTTGACCAGAGCAGCTTCCAGATCTTGAGTCACCAGACATGGACAAATCCCTAGATCCCATGTTTCTGGATCTAGTATTTCTGGATTCCGAGTTTCTATAATCAGATCTTCCAAAACCAGAACCACTAGAGGAAAAAAAAGAATCATTTTCCTTTGTACTTTGCAAAGGCGGGAGAAACCCTTCATGTAGGGGGCTCTCCATGCTGAAGGTAAATGTCTTTTGATTGGACTGTGTCACTATGACTCTCCAAATGCAAATCCAGCCCCCTCCCGACCCCCTTTTTGGCTTCGTAACCTAAGCACACCAAGGGTTACACTGAGTGGGTTCACGGCTGTCATTTACCCTCCCTCTCCATCAAGGAGGCAGCGGTAGGTCTCGATCTCCATCTCCAGGCGGGTCTTGATGTTCAGCAGTTGCTCATATTCTGCGTTCTGGCATTCGGTCTCACTCCGGATCTGGCAGATCTGCTCCTCCAGGCCGCTGATCTGCATCTGGATCTCTGACAGCTGAGCCATGTAGTCGGCCTCTATGTCAGCTAGGGTCACTTCCAGGGAGCTTTTCTAAAAGAAAAAGGCAATTAAAAAAAATCATGATGAAAATAAGTCATCGGATGATTTTTGTTTTAAACGCAAAATGACAAGTCGGTTAAGCGTCCGACTTCAGCTCAGGTCATGATCTCACAGTCCATGAGTTTGAGCCCCGTGTTGGGCTCTGTGGTGACAACTCAGAGCCTGGAGCCTGCTTCAGATTCTGTGTCCCCCTCTCTCTCTCTGCCCCTCCCCCACTCGCTCTCTGTCTGTCAAAATAAAGACATTAAAAAAAATTAAAAAAAAAGAGACTAAATCTTTTATGAAAGCGTATTGTCTTTAACTGGAACATCTTGTGCTTTCTACAACCACAAGCCAGGTCTCCTGATGCCACTTTTATTATGTGCCAAGCAGAACATCTTGGCAAAGAAAGAGCATGGGACGCTCAACTCCCTGCTGGAGATTTGCAGACCTCTTTGCACTTACCATGGCCATTTGGGACTGAAGCTCAATTTCCAGGGCCTGCAGAGTACGTCTCAGTTCTGTGATCTCATTCTTGGCGGAACTGGCTGCTCCGGCATCGGTAGAAATTTGTGCTTGCAGTGAAGCGCTCTAAATAAAAAAGGGAATGGCAGTCTCTGCGGGCCCAAGAAATGACCCGGAGTGGCTCACACTTGACCACCGCTCAGACACCCACAGTGATAACCTGCCTGCTTGTTGAACTGCTCCTCCGCCTCGCGGCGATTTTGCTCCGCCAGTTCCTCGTATTGTGCCCTCATGTCATTCAGTAACTTGGTCAGGTCAGTGCCTGGGGCGGCGTTCATTTCCACGGTCACGTCCCCTCCGGAGCTTCCTTGCATCGTCTTCATTTCCTAGCGTGAAGAAAAATGACCACAGGGATAAAAACAGAAAAGCAAAGACATCTTCCTCCTCCTCCTCTTCTTTTTTTTTTCTTTTTTTAGAGAGAGAGCAAGGGTGCCTCTGAGGGAGGAGCAGAAGGGGAGAGAAAGAATCTCAAGCAGCCTCCATGCTCAGGGTGGAGGCTGACGAGGGGCTCAGGGGCTCAATCTCATGACCCTGGGAGAATGATCTGAGCCGAAATCAAGACGTGGACACTCAACAGGCTGAGCCACCCAGGCACCCCCAGACTTCTTAAAATGTGCAGAGCCAAGAAAAAAATTGAAACTAGGACACTAAAGGCTACCCCCACTTCCCACCAAAGTCAGATATAATTTGTTCATGACTACTTTTTTCCTTGGTTATAGGAGTTGGAAATCCATTTAGATAGAATTTATTTTGTGTTTTAAGAATGGATGTGGTGGGAAGTACCTAGGTCAGAGTCATTTAATAATGTGGAATGTGCCCCTACCTCCTCATGGTTCTTCTTCAGGTAGGCCAGCTCCTCGGTGAGGCTCTCAATCTGCATCTCCAGGTCAGAGCGTGTCATGGTCAGGTCATCCAGAACTTTCCGAAGGCCATTGATGTCAGCCTCCACGGCCTGCCGGAGATATAGCTCATTCTCATACCTAGAAAGGACAGTATAGAGCATTTCAGAATATGTCCATTCTTACATATTCAGGGAAAAAGTTTTTTCCTTTGAGCTATTTGATGAAGGAAAGCTACCAGTTTTTCTCTTAGGAATTTTTCCCCTGGAAAGAAAATTATGAACCTCATATTAATTCTATTGATGGCTAATTTTTTTTATCACAAAAACTCATCTTTAACTTGACCTGTTTTTTGTTTCCTTGTTGGTGGAATGGTGGTTTTTAAAATTTACTCTTAAATTTTTTTAATGTTTTACTTATTTTTGAGAGAGAGAGAGAGCAGGAGAGGGACAGAAAGAGAGGGAGACACAGAATCTGAGCTAGCTATCAGCACAGAGCCTGACACAGGGCTCGAACCCACAAACCGGGAGATCATGACCTGAGCCAAAGCTGGATGCTTAACCGACTGAGCCACCCACGCGCCCCTAAAATTTACTCCTAGAGGGCTGCCTGGGTGGCTCAGTCAGTTGAGGGTCCTTTGATTTTTGATGTTCTCAAGGTTGTGAAATCAAGCCCTGTATTGGATTCTGTGCTGCTGGGCATGGAGTCTGCTTAAGACTCTCTCTCTCTCTCTCTCTCTCTCTCTTCTTCCCTCCCTCTGTCCCTCCCCCCCCNCCCCCCCCCCCCCCCCCAACTGGTGCTTTCTCTCTCAAATTTACGCTTGGTGGAATGTATGTAAATGTAGGTCTGGATCCCCTAAAAGATTTCTTTGAGTTTAGAATAAATGAAACAGACGGATTGAACTTTATTTTCCCTACAACATTTGTTTTCAAATCTTTGCTTTTCTTACTTCAGTCTGAAGTCATCAGCAGCCAATCTGGCATTATCAATCTGCAAAACGATCCCAGCATTTTCAATAGTGGCAGTAATGATCTAGAAAAGACAATAATAGTGAATGAATCATGGATGCTTTGTGCCTGTATCTGCATGCCCACCTGTGAGGGTAGATGTCCCATGCATTGGTTTTTAAAGGTAAATTGTTTTGAACACTTGCTTTGTAATGACATCTTTATTGATAATCTGGCATATTTGGACTACATCTTTCTGCAAAAAGATAGCAGTTTGCACATTTACTGGAATAGGCATGGAGCATTGTTTTATAGAACACAGCCCTCTGCTTATCCTGCTCCTTTGGAAGATCTGTTGTTCTATACGTTCTTTCAGAAAACAGTGCAAAAAATGAACTTCACTACTAAAAAGTCTTTAAAAAATATTTCCACACAGCAGTGGCTAAACATTTCAGATTCTCATACAGTATTTGCGCCAGATTTTCTAGGAAGAAAAGCAGTTGTAAAGATTATTTAAATCTAGCAAGACATTAAAATATGTCAACCTGCTAGAATTAATCATGGAAATAAATGCTGGATTAAACTAGTATTGACTCCTATGCACATGTTAATTAGCTGCCACGCATTATATAAATTTTACTCTTAGGTAGAAATACTCAGATTTGGGAGGCAAACAGATCATTAATGTGGTTGGATGTCATATGCAATACTGTCATAGTTAAAACACACCAAATCCCATTTTACATATACAACAAGCAAATATGTCTTCAAACAATTCCTTGACTTAAAATCTTCATTACAAGTATGTGATCTGAATAAGAGCAAAAGATACAGACATAATGGAACTCAGCAGTGGATAGGTCTCACCTGATTCCAGAGGTCTTCAATTACTGGATAGTATTTGTCATAATCTTTTCCAGATCCACCATCTCCAGACCGGGGCCCAAATTTGTCATACCACTCCTTGATTTTGTTCTCCAGATCAGCATTGGCCTCCTCCAGGGCTCTGACCTTGTCTAGGTAACTGGCCAGGCGGTCATTGAGATTCTGNAGAACCCCCCCCAAAGCCAACCCCAGAGCCTGAAGTTCCTCCAAAGCCACCTCCTATGGAGCAGCTACCAAACCCTCCTCCAAAGCTGCCTCCGAAGCCACTGCTTGATCCCCCACTCAGGCCACAGCTGCGGGTTCCTCCTCGGAAGCCCCGGGTAGAGCCACCCCCCAGACCGCATCTGCTTCCGCTGCTGAAGCTGCTCCCGGCAGCAGACACCCTGGCCAAGCCGCTGCCTCCGGTCCTGGAAGAGGAGACCCGAGATGAGCAAGAAGACATGGTGCTCCCGCAAAGGTGTAGCTTGTCCAGGTGAACAAGAGACGGACAGTGAAGAGTGTGTTTGCAAGCTCTCTCTTTGGCCCTTATATACACACTTTTAGGGTGTTCCTTTTCTGTGTCACTTCTTAATCCCTGTTACAGTTTTGCCAGTCTGCAATTGGATAATTTCTTTTTTCTGAACCCACTCTCCTGGCTGTTTTTCTGAAGCCAGGTCAGAGCCTTAGGGCATTTACTATATCAAGAAAAAAAAATAAGGTGGAGCAAAGAAACAAATCTCCACCCCCCCCCCCCCCCCCCGAGAATTACAGTTTTAATCTTTCAGAGGTTTTGATGACTGATCATGCTTTTCTGAACGAGTAATTCTATTCGTTTTGTTTTATGATTTCCCAATGGAAGGACACATCCCCACATTAGCAAATGTAATTAAGATACTTAATGCGATGAGAATGGAAATTTCCCGTCAAACTCATAATTTTTGTTCGTAGTATTCTCTTAAAGTTGAAATTAGCTTTAGCATCAGCATTAGTTTTAGACTTACTTAATTGGCTTTCTCTATGATTATTTCAATCAGCATATTTCTAAAGTTCTGTTTGTGTTGAAGTTTTCTCTGTATCCTGAGATCAGGTTAGATATTTCTACTATTAATAAGAAAACATTAAATATGAAAGTCTTCCCTGCATGTATTAGTAGATTTCAGCAACATGTTTATTTGAGCAGAGAATGTCCCAAAAAGGTTGGCAACGGCTTTAGGTGGGGTGCTTTAGCATCCGATGGGAGTTAGTTGTCACTGATGTAATGGTATAAAGATGCTTTATTTTCTGATTGAATTGAAGTATGAGATAGTGATACCAACTCCCTTCTTTGGAGTAAAATCTTAAGAAACTAAGAGATGATGCTGATTTCGTCTTTGTTTTAAAGTTACATAGAGAAGGGGACCTGAATCCACTTCTGCTAACCAATATCATGCCTGGAGTCGTTTTGCAGATACCGAAGTGTGGAGTTCCCCCAGTCTACTTTCTGCTCATGTTTTTTTTTTTTCTTCTATTTTTGTTAAAATATAGAAAAGATCTGTATCCACTTCTGATAACTAATGTTATGATTGGGATCATTTTATAAATACCAAAGTCTAGAATCCTCCCCAGTTCACTTTCTGCTTCCTGTTTTTCTGTCCTTTTGTGCTTTAGATTATTTCCATTTGCCTCTGCGAGTAGATTCTGTGGTTTTAAAGGTTTTGTGTGTGTGTGTGGGGGGGGGGGTGCCTGGGTAGCTCAGTCATAAGCATCCGGCTCTTGGTTTTCTGCTCAGGTCATGATCTCACAGTTCTGGGTTCAAGCTCTGAGTCGGACTTTGTGCTGCTGGTGCAGAACCTGTTTGGGATTTTCTCTCTCTCTGCCCCTCCCCTGCTCTCTCCCTCTCTCTTAAAGTAAATAAATAGCTTTAAAAAAAAGTTTAAAATGTGTGTGTTTTAAGACAATTGCTGTATGATTCCACTTCTATGATGTGCCTGGTGTAACCAAATTTAGAGACAGGAAATAGAATGGTAGTTGCCGGTGGCTGGGTGGAGGGGAATGGGGAGTTGTTTAATGGATATAGTTTTAGTTTTGCAAGATGACAAGAGTTCTGGGGGCGCCTGGGTGGCTCAGTTGGTTGAGCGTCCGACTTTGGCTCAGGTCATGATCTCATGGTTCATGGGTTCGAACCAAGGCTGATAGCTAGCTCAGAGCCTGGAGGCTGTCTTCAGATTCTGTCTTCTCCCTCTCTCTCTCTGTGCCTCCCCTGCTTGCACTGTCTCTCTCAGAAAATAAATAAAAACATTAAAATTTTTAAAAAAAGATGACAAGAATTCTGGAGATCAGTTGCACAATAACATAAATGTACCTAACACAACTGAATGAACTCACACACTTACAAATGTGAAGATGGTAAATTTTATGGTATGTCCATTTTAGCACAATTTTTAAAGAGTATCTTTAAAAAAAGCAGAGATGCTTCTAAAATATTTCTTGGCCTCCTTAGCTGTTTGCTCAAGTAGCTGATTTTTGCTTATTTATCTTGACAGTCTATGTGCTTTAATCTTTATAATTGATCATTTATTTCTCAGCGTTCTGCCTCCTGCTAATTTCTTCTTGGACTGCCTTTGATTGGGACACACTATTAAACAGGTGATCATTTCCTTTGCTGGGTGGCCCTTCAGGAATTAGCTTTTATATTTACCTGCGCTGTTTTCACAGTGGTGGCGTGTTAACATTCTTACGTGTAGGGTGGTATCTTTCCAAGGTGCTTTATAAACTTTAAATTGTTAAGCTGGGAGTAATTCTCATCACACCCTTTGAAAGTAGGTAACAAACGCACCAACCTTTACCTTATGTTGGTCATCTTGCCTCACCCCTCCCCAGAGCTAGGAAACCCAGAAAGCCGGAGAACTAAGGATTAAACGATATGTAAATGATGGAGATGGAGAAACAATCACTGGGCTTTTCTTCCCTTGGAAACTCCTGAAATGTAATCTTTCCACATTCAGAAAGGCTGGCATTTGGCTAAAAGAAGGTTTAAAGAAAGGAACAATAGCTAAGTGAAAGAAATCTCATAAAACTGAGAGATTTCAGAGCCTGGGGAGTAAGAGCTTTATCTGGAAGGAACGAGAAAAGACTAAATTTTGCTTAGGGTTCGTGTTTTCAGTTGTCCTGTGAGTTGTACCTTTTTCACCTTGGCAGCTTTACCTACCTCCTGTTTTGGGATATCTGGATGTTTGGGTCTTCACTGAAGAAGCTTGTAATGTCTGAGATATTTTCTCTTATGTCCTGTTTTTTTTTTTTTTAGCTTTCTTCTTGATATAATTTTCAATGCTGACATGTCTTTCTTCTTTGTTTTTAAAATTCAGATTCAAAATTAAATTTTAAGATGCTTCTCTAATACTCTGTATTCAGAGAGGAGGGCTGGAAAGGGCATTTAGCAAATAAAATGACTATTCCTGCCTTGAATTCTTTGCCTAATGAAGCAATGTATAAATAAATTTAGAATATAAACCCACAGATTGTCTTCTGTTCATTAGTATTCCCTGAAATGCATTTTTAATGCTTTCTTTGTATGTATCTATGTTCCTTTACTTTTAAACATTTTTTTGGGGGTTTATTTATTTTGAAAGAGAGACAGAGTGCGAGCATTGGGGGTGGGGGCGCAGAGAGAAAGGGAGACACAGAATGTGAAGCACGCTCCAGGCTCTGAGCTATCAGCACAGAGCCCAGCCAAGGGAGGTGGGGGGATTGGAGCCTGAACCCACAAACCTTGAGATCATGACCTGAGCCAAAGTAGGACGCTTAACTGACTGAGCCATCCAGGCGCCCCCTGTTCCTTCACTTTTAAATGATAAAGCTATCAAACAGGTTAATCTTAATTCTATAGTTTGCAAACTATAGACCATTGGTGTTCAGTGGATTAAAGGGCTTTAATCGCATATATAAATACAACTCTGTTCTTGCTGGACGTGTTAGAATTCTTCAGTAAACATTGGTCCCCATTGTTTTATGACACCCTCCAAATTTGATACTCACTCTATTTATTTGAAATAATGACTTGCAAAGCTCACAGATCAGTTCTTGCCATATCTTTCATTTGTGAAATGAAATGAATCAAGAATCTGGTAAGATTCCAGTGAAACATAATGTTAAAAAATGCCAGCTTCAGTGCCTGGCATCAGAAGTTGTTCAATGTAAGGTGGTTTAAAAGAAATGGAGTGAATCCCCGATGTCTGGGCTCACAGTTCAATGCTGCCCTCAGTTATATATTGTTTTGAATAGTTTCTTGTTAGCAGTTTCTTTTACTTGCAAAGAATCATATCAACTAGGGTTTATTATACACTCAAACTTTTGCAGTGGGTGCAGCATGATTTGCCAATAATGACCACTGACATTTTTGTCAGATAGATTACTAGCAATTTTTTAAATATTTAGATTAATATTCTCTATTGTTGCAGGATTCTCGCTCAGAGAGTCGTGACACCGAGACTTTTCTTTCCAGGAAGCAACTTTATTTTGCCCGCACCGCTCAGTTGGGTTCGTACCCAAAAGAACTGAGCGGCCCACATCATATGGCATAGGTTTTTTTATACATTTTCTATTTCTTTGTCTCCCATATATGGTAATACACATAAACATGCAGTCTAATTAAGTTGTTTCAGCTTACAGGAACGTGGGGGATGTAGGCAGCTGGACTCATATCTAGGTGACCTTGAAGTCTTCTCTTCTCTCTTCTTCAATTTTTTTTTTTTCCTCCTTAGGGAGGGGTTCCTACCACACTATGTTTTTAGACTGGTAGTGTTATACCCAGATCGCAGTATCCTCAACGACCAGAGACCACTGGGGAGACCGAGTCACGCATGCAAAAGCGAAGGGCTTTATTACGGGCTCGAGCTCGGGCTCCCAGACCTCACCAACGCAGTGGATCCGTGCTGAGAGCCTCGAACAAAGGCAGAGTAGGGTTTTTATGGGGTTTGTGATGGGGGAGTTACAGAAGTTGTGGCATGGAAACAGTGATCCAATCATAATTATACAATATCATTGACAGCGGGTTTAACCATACACATTGTCTAGAGTATTTGTTACTTTTGGTGAGACCCAATTACAACATTTAGAGTACTTTTAAATTCAACCAATTACAGAGCGAGCCTAGGGTCTTGTTCGGGGCCTAACGGGTTAACTTTAACATTAGGTAGCTAAGATTTATCTATAGTTGCTGGCCTTTCTTGATTGGGCGTTGCCAAGGTAGTGTGGTGGAGTGAAGTGGTGGGCAGTTTCTTCGGCCTTGGGCGGGCAGTGTGTAGCTGCCTGATAGTTTCAGGGAAACTGAAACTTAGGCCTTCTAGTTTAGAGGGGAAACTTAAAGCCTGTTATGGAGTCAGTCTGGTTTAGACTTGTGTCCTTACAGTAGGAAGACCAAATACTGAAAGGTGTGGCATACGGCCCCCGATGAATCTTTTTTTTTTTTTTTAATATTTCATTTTTTGGGGGGCGAATGTGTGGCTCAGTTGGTTAAGTGTCCAACTGTTGGTTTCAGCTCAGGTCATGATCTTGCAACTTCATGGGTTACAGCCCTGCATCGGGCTCTGTGCTAGCAGTACGGAGCCTGCTTAGGATTCTTTCTCTTTCCCTCTCTCTCCTCTCAGAATTAATAAATAAATTCAAAAAATTAAAAAAAAATTTTTTTTTTTTTAAAGTAATCTCTACACCCAAGATGGGGCTCAAACACCAACCGTGGGATCAAGAGTCATGTGTGCCATTGACTGAGCCAGCCAGGCGCCTCTAACCCTGCTGTATCTTGAGTTGAGAGACTAGGATGAACTTGGGGCTTCTGTTTTCTGTTTGTTCTAGAGAACTTTGTGTTTCATGGTTTTCTTTTCTTGTCTTTTCTCTTTTAATGTTTATTTATTTATTTTGAGAGAGAGATTGAGAGGCAGAGAGAGGGGAAGAGAATTCCAAGCAAGGTCCACACTGACAGAGCCCAACACATGGCTCAAGGTCACGAACCCTGAGATCATGACCTGAGCTGAAATCAAGAGTCAGATGCTTACCAGATGCAGCCACCCAGGTGCCCCTGTTACATGGTTTTCAAATGGAAGCATAAGATCAGAATAGTGAAGGGAAGTAACTAGCCATGGAGTATTCACTGGGTGTTAGCAGAAATTTTTGTGACAGATAGTAGGGAGAAGGGAAAAGCTCCATTTTGTTGTGTGCGCAGGCACTTTGTGAAACTCACGTATTGTAGATAAACCATAAATACTCCTTGAATGAATAAAAAAAAAAAACCCAAAAAACAAACAGCGCGGCTTGACTTGCTTTGTGAACAACTTGGGAACTGATCCCTTTTGTCCTTTACTACACGTCTGTCTGCCAAACCTCTATTCTCCACCATCTGGGGTTGTGATCCTGTGTGTGTGTGTGGAGGGTGTTGTCAGTGAGAGGAAGTATTGTCAGGGGAGGAGGCAGAAGGGGTCGTGTCAGCATTCCCTGGGGACGGCTCCTGGAAACAATCACTGTTTAGGCCAGTGTCCTGATGGTGACCACTGTGAGCCCCACCAGGCTCAACTACTCGGAAGAGAGAAGAAGAAAAAAAATTTTTTTTCAATAATACGTGTCCAGAGATGCCACTTTCAGTCAAGGTAGTGCCGTCCACAAATTGATTTCAGCCCTGTGCTATGGTCAGATAACAAATCACCTACAAACACAGGGGAGAGCTCCACCCATTCTTCCTTTCGGGCTTCTTCTCCATTCCAGTCTTCTTTCCCTGTTGCCCGTTGGCATTTTTTTTCCTCTTTAGAGTTTCAATTAGGCTTCCACTTCTCCACCGGCATCTGTTTGGTCATGCCACTTGGCCAAATTTTGTTCTGGGAGAAAATGACTCAGCTTCGTCTTTATTGAGATCAGATGCCCTACAGTCTCTTCAAACAGCTCAATTTTCTAATTTTCCTGAAGATCATTTAGTCAGTTTACCAAGAGTTAAAAAAAAAAAAAAGGCAAGTGACTTTGTAGAGGTTGAGGGACTTCTGTCCTCCGGAGTCCAGAGCCAATACAGATTGAAGGAAGACAGAGCTTATTGATTGTTTTTGCTTGAAAGGGCCTTTGGACCTTTCTTCATGCCAGAGGGACAATAGCCTTCTATTCAAAGAACCCACAGACATTATAACCCAGACTGTAATACAGGCAGCAAAGCCCAGCCTCCTGTATCTCTTCCCACTGTGAAGTCAGTCTGCTGGGTGTTCTCCCGTGTCTCCCTGAGCTCGGCCCCCTCAGTCTCCTTGGCCTTTTGTCTCAGAAAGGCTGCAGACTTTCAGTTAAAGAATCCCAGCAGCGAAGTCATTGTTTCGTAGCAAAGGAATGGATGATATTTGATCCCATGGGCTCAGGAGAAACCTTTGCCTGTCCACGTCCTCTGATCTCTTTTTTTTTTTTTTAATGTTTTATTTATTTCTGAGAGAGAGACAGCATGAGCAGGGGAGGGTCAGAGAGAGAGGGAGACACAGAATCCGAAACAGGCTTCAGGCTCTGAGCCAGCTGTCAGCACAGAGCCCGACACGGGGCTCGAACCAACGAACCATGAGGTCATGACCTGAGCCGAAGTCAGACACTCAGCTGACTGAGCCACCCAGGCGCCCCTCACATCCTCTGATCTCTTTCCACCCAGGACTGTAGCAAAATTTTATAAAAACTGTCCTCAAATTTTAGTTCTTTGGATGTCTCTAGTTGAGGCCACAGTTTCTCCATCTGTAAAACTATTCTGCTGGACTATGTAATTTCCAGTTTCCCTTCAAGCTCTACTATTTAGCGATTGGGTTTAGTGAGTTACCGCACATGTTTTATATTACAAATGAGGAAGGATTTTGGTTACTAAAGTGTAGGCTGCGAAAGTTCAGTGCTGGCACTGAAGAACTGGGCAGAGAGTACTGTTTATTGGGTAGAAATTGTGGCAAATGAGAGGTCAGAATAGACATAATTAATCTGAGTTAGAAGCCCTCCTTAACTGAGCCCTGAGGGAAGACTTGGTAAGGGCAGCTGATTGGAAGAAGAGGATGCTTGTTTGCACAGGAATTCTTCCAAGGCAGTGTTCTATCTGAGTTACAGTTGATCAGTTCTAGTTGGCTTCTGTCTTTCCTATACAAAAGTAAGAAAGAGAAAAGCCTAACTAGAGTTTGGTCAAGACAAAGCAGAGGATAAGAAATAGGCTACTGGGAGCCCTTGGTCAGAATAGACAACCTTTTGTGAGCCTGATTAAAGCAGAGAGAAGAAATCCAAATCTACAAGATTAGAAATGAGATAGGAGACACAACTATGCTACAGAAAAGATTAAAATAATTATAAGAGAATACCATATACTAGTCAATGGCAACATACTTGGAGACCTTTCTAGTATTTAGACAAATTAGTGCTATCCTGTGAGTGATCTCGGTGCCCATCGACCTGTCCCATTAAGGCTCATTCCACGTACAGGGACTGGGGCAGGCTCAGGCTGACAGCCTACCTGCACTGGCCCCAAGGGATGCTGGGGGAGAAGGGGCACAGGGCTGGAATGAGAAGGGCTCATGGAACAAGGCAGGTCTGAGTAGAGAGCTCACAGCTCTGAGCCAAGCTTGGGAGGGTTGGTAGTGGGGTTAGGACCCAGCAGGCCACCCAATAGGGTTACCACAGTGTGGAGGGAATTCACACAGTGGATTCGTAGGAGCATAGGCCATGACATGAGATCTTTACAGGGAGGGAAAAAAGGATGGGATTTATTTAGCTCTGATGTGAGAGCTATATTGAGTGAGGAGCACATCCTGGAAAGCAGTTCTTTTTCTTCTCTGGTGTCTGTGAGCTGGAGGAAGACAGAGGAACTGGGTGTCCATAGAACTGTGGTTGAGGGGTACTGAGTAAGCCTTGTGTCTTTCCCACAGTGGTGTTCAACAATGAGTCCAGGGTACAGAGCAGACAAAAATATTTCTGAAAAGGGCTCCTGGATGATGTTTATGCACTAGCCAGTGACCTATTCATTGTAAGTGACTAAATGTTTCTAGAAGCACTTTGGCATGATGAGTCCTGGAGCCAGGGGCCCAAACTATGCCCTATTCTCTCCATGCATTCAAATTTCATTACATTTCAAGACCTGCCTCTTCTAGAATGCTTTTCTGGCCCCACCTACCAATTCCTAATTTACCAGCTTCCCCTCCTCCCCCCACCATGCTCTTCTCTCTTTTGTTCTTACAGTTTCTACCACGTTATGTACCACTTAGCTATTTTGTTTTTCCTTAAAAACAAAAAGGAGCCTATTCGTTGCAAAAACACTTAAACTTACAGATGGTTTTTCTTTAAAGATTTTAAAATAGTACAAGTCGTACATGTTTGTTTCAGAAAAATTGGAAAGAGCATATAAACACAGAACAGGAAATAAAGATAACTCATATTCTCACTACCCACAAATAGCCACTGTTAACATTTTGATGTGCATTCTTTCAGAGTTTAAATAAGCATGTATGTAATTCATGAATGATTATTTTCTTACAAAATAGATGATACTGTATTTATTGTATTGAAACTTTACTTTTCATTTCTCAAAAAATGACTGACATCTTTTCAGACCAATATACCAACTCAAACATTCTTATTGGCTGCATGACTGTCCTTCGATGGACCTTGCTGGGTGTTTTGTAATAGTCTGTTGATGTTTCGTTGTGAGATATTTTATTATGTCTGATTTTCACTATGATTAGACAGTGCTGGGAGGGATGGACATATAATAAGTATTTAATGATAAATTCCCAGGAATGGCAGGTTCTAAGAACATTTACTCTTTTCTTAAAAGCCTTTGACTCCTGTTGCTGAATTATTCCTTTGAGGGTTTTGCCAAGTTACACTCCACCAAGCAATGCGTTAGTGCTTTTTCCCTACACTCTTTCTAAAACGGGTATTATCAGTAATCAAAATGAACCTGTTTTGATGTCTTTCTCTGTATACTAGAGATGTTGGTCATGGGGCACTTTTTAAGGCTTGTTGGCCATTTATATTGTATGAATTGCTTATGTGTATCATGTATCCATTTCCTACCATGGTGGTTATCTTTTACTTATGGATCTGTTCATGAATTTATATACTGGGGACATCAGCCCTTGGACAGTCAGATATGACGAGGACAGTGAAAATCCCTGATACCATGTGGCATTGCTGAACATTTAGACATAAAGTGATTGGCTGTTGGCTCCCCTTCTACATCCAGCCTCCAAGAAGGTGGGTTAAGTTCCTATCTTCTGGGCTGAGATGGGGAGTGTAGCAGGTTGAGGGGCAGCAGTTAGGGGAGGGGAGTTTGGAGAATAGAAGGCTGAGGATGAGTCAGGCCAGCGAAACGGGCTGTGGATTCCTGAAACTACTGCTTTCTTGGAAGCTGGCTGGTTCCAGAATCCTCTCTGGACTTTGGACAGAGAAGACAGCTGCCAGTGGATGGCGCCAAACTGCAGGTAAGACAAGATAGAAACTGGGTAGCCCAACTCTGGAGTTCCTTGCCTGGTGAGCCGCACAGATTCCCCTTGGTGTTGGAATGGATTTTGACTGTGTTTTATTAAGGTTTAAAATGTTTTCTTTCAATTTTGTTTTGCTTCTCACTGTATATTGTTTTCTTGATACAGACCCATCTTTCCCTTCATGCTTTTGTAAAAGCGGAATCCTCTTTGGAATTCTTTCAGTTAGCAAAGTCAGGTACAAACATGCGTCTTTCACAAATGTGAAGTGATATAACCATGAATTTTCAAGAAGCGGGGGGTATTTGTATTCATTTATGATTCTCTTGTTTATTATTCAATCTATTATATTCATTTGTCAATTATTTTATTGACTATTATTTTCTTTGTATCATTCTATAACTTATCATCCTATAATTTATTATTCTATTATTATCTTGTTAGTTTGTATTTTATATACCAGTAATAAGTCAACTTTCATCAGTTATTAACTGCGCATCTTGCAAAAACCACCCTACTGGGTCTTGGGAATGAAATCGACAAGTCACAGTCCCTGATCTTAGAGAACTCATGTACAATTTTTGTTGTATTTTATGTGATCCCAGAAAGTCTTCTCTTATGTAATTTTCACAATGTTGAGGACGTGTCAGAAAAATAATTTACTTTTTTTTTCCCAGTGAGAAACAATAGAGATTATTTGCTGTCCCAGTGGTTGACCTAGTTGTAGACACTTCGTTGTGGTGGCTGATGTATCAATGTTTACAAATAGCTGCTCTACTAAGAAACCCAGTTTCCATGTAGTTGGGTCCTAGAAGCTCACTCATCCTCTCACTTCGTGACACCACCTTCTGTCATAGACTTGTCACCATATTGTGCTACCCAGTGACAGTGACTGATTCTCTCACAGTTTTGCTGCCCAAGTTCTTTGCTGTAGCCCCGCTGCCAAACTCAAGACCCTGTCTGTCATTTGCTTCCAAAGACCTGTGCCACCTCCGTAATGCCCAATCGCCCTATTTTGTTTTCACCACCAACTGTTGGTATTGATGTAGGAGATGCTGGAAAAGAGAACACCCGTGTTCCTGTGCTGGGGCCTTCATGTTGTCCTTGAGTGCTGATGTCATAGGTGGGGTATTAGTTCTTTATTAAATTCAGCAAACATTTATCGAGGACTTAGTCTCTGACAGATACTACAGAATTTCAGCTCAGCTATATGTGGCTACGTGGCTATGGTGGAACTTTAGAACATATAACATTGTTTCTCTAGGAAAATGTATTCAAGTTTCAAAAGGTCAGCATGGCATGGCACCTAAAGAATCTTGGAGCCGCAGTTTGGTACTTCCGGCTCCCCGTTTATGACCTGGCTATTTACCAGCTGTGTGGCATTGAGAAAGTTACCTGACATCTTGGTACACTGGTTTTCCCATTTGTAAAATGAAGACAATAGTTCCTACAGCATAAAGCTACCATGAGGATTGAATAAGGTATTGTTGTAAAGAACCAAGAGTAATACTTGGCATACAGCAAGTATGAAATGTGTTAGCTAAATAGAAAGATTTATTTAAAAAACTCTCTTGGTATACAACTTCCCTTCTTTCTTTCTCTAGAGAAAGAGCATGCATGCAAACAGGGGAGAGGGATGGAGGGGGAATCCCAAGCGTGCTCTACACTCAGCACAGAGCCCAACATGGAGCTTGATCCCACGACCCTCAGATCATGACCTGAGCTGAAATCAAGAGTCGGATGCTTAACCCAGGTGCTCCTATAACCGTTTTTGAACTGAAGACTGCTTTTGCTTTTAACGACAAATTGATGTAATCAATAATCAATATATCTTTGCTCATTTAAAAAAACTTCTGGGGGTGCCTGGGTCACTCAGTCAGTTAAGCAGCCCACTTCAGCTCAGGTCATGATCTCACAGCCCATGGGTTCGAGCCCTGCAACAGGCTCTGTGCTGACAGCTCAGAGCCTAGAGCCAGCTTTGGATTCTCTCTCCCTTTCTCTCTGCCCCTCCCCCACTCACGTTCTGTCTCTCAAAAAAACATGAATAAACATTAAAAAATTAAAAAAAAAACCACCTTCTTGGATTTGAATCCCTAGGACCAGTTACCTAAAAAAATAGAAAGCAGTATTTATGTATATGTTGCAATGCACTATTTTTTTATTTTAAAAATTCCACAAAACTATTACCTAGAAAAAAGGTTGAGTCATCCATTCTTTAATTACTGGATAATGTTTGCTCTTCTCTGACTGGGCCAAATCTCTACTGATTTCAGTGTTCAAATCAGCAGCTTACTTATTCTGTATCCTAGGAACTGAGGTTCCCGATGGTATGCTGTTCATGTGAGAAAAGCCCACCTTTTGTAACCTTCTGTCTTTACTTCATGACACTGCCTTAACTGTAGGCGTGTTTATTACCATGGAAACCTATACTTACACCTACACCACTATCCTTAATCTGCATTAAGTATCATTTTCCACAAGTTTGTTCTCATGATTCATCAGATTCAAGGCTTATTGCTCCTTTAAATAAGACATCATTGTCTTGTCTGATCTCTTCTGCTATTCATACTTGCACTTCCACATCATTTTTGCTGTTTTCAACCACACTTGTACATATCAATGTAATCAAATAATCGTTAGGATTGTAACAAGCAGTCAGGACATTTCACAGAGAGGGAAACTGAAGATCGAAAGTTATGTTTTCCCGGGGTGCCAGGGTGGCTCAGTTGGCTAAGCATCGGCTTCTGCTCGAAAGTTATGTTTTCCCAAAACAAATGAACAAAGGAAAGAGAGAGAGAGAGAGAAACCCAGAAGCAGACTCTTAACTGTAGAAAACAAACTGGTGGTCACCAGAAGGGCAGAGGTGTGTGTGAAATAGGTGAAGGGGATTAAGGATGCACCTTACGGGCACTGAGTGATATATGGAAGTGTTGAATTGCTATGTTGTACACCTGAAACTGATATAACACTGTGTTAACTACACTGAAATTAAAATTACAAACTTCATAAAATTTTTTTAAAAAGTTGTTTTCCTTTATATATTACAATTCGTTGGTGCAAAAACTAGGGTTGGAACTGGGGACTCTGGAGTCTGTGCAACACTCATTTCAGTACATCAGACGCTCTCTGACTGCTGACATGCTCTCTTCGTGGTTAACGCCTTCACCAAGAGTCTCGAAGTGGATGTCCCCGACTACCCATGTGCCTTGAAGAGATCCTAGGCTGAAAGAGGTCAATCCTGAAGCAAATGAAGTTTATGAGTAAAAACCATGGATGTCCTTGTTTCTAGGATCCCTTACACATGAAATTCAGTGTTCCCACCTTCAATTCTGTCCCTTTGCAGCAGTTTAAAAATGATCAATGGATATTTTATGTTTTGTAATATTTTCTTTCTTTGGGAAAGAAAGAACCTGTGTGTGTGTGTGTGTGTGTGTGTGTGTGAGAGAGAGAGAGGTGTTAAAGCAGCTTTTTGAAATTAAAATTTTGATCTTTTCAATGAGTAATATTTTCTTATTGTGAATTCTGATTCCACCAGCTTTGCTTTGAGATACTCACTATGAAACAAGCTTGGTGAAAGTTACAATTAAGCAAAACTTCCCATGAAATCTACCAATTTTCCTACAACTCTTGGACAGTCACACTTTACAAACATTCAGGTTTTGCCTTAGTAAATTCTCCTTAATGAAATGAATATAATTTACTTTCTGTTCATTTCACATCAATTGGAGGCATAAAACATTTTAAGTCCATGTTGAAGAAAANCCCCTATTTTATTTTTTTAATGTTTATTTATTTTTGAGAGAGAAGGAGACAGAGCACAAGTGGGAAGGGACAGAGAGAGAGGGAGACACAGAATCTGAAGCAGGCTCCAGGCTCTGAGCTGTCAGCACAGAGCCTGACGCAGGGCTTGAACTCAAGAACTGTGAGATCATGGCCTGAGCTGAAGTCGGTCACCCAACTGACCTGAGCCCCCTCCAGCGCCACATGTATTTATTAGTTTCCATGTCTTCCCACGTGTTTTAAAACACTTTGTGTAAAATTACCTTTTGTGGAATAAATGTCAAGGGTTTGAGGTTTTTGAAATCCTTGTCAAATTCCTAAGGTAGTGTATTGGGTGGAGAAAGCATTGGATTGGCAGTTTGGAGACCTGAGTCCAATCCTCACACTCAATTAATTGCTGTGAGACCAAGGACAAGATAGGTAACATCGCTGAGTCTGACTCGATCTGTAAATGATCATCACACTTATCTTCTAGGGTTTTGTGAAGATCACAATTTTGTGATATATCTGTGTATTTAAATTCCAAAGGGGTCTATAAACATAATGTATAATCACCATTCAATTAATTGTGATGCCAGTGTTTGTTTCCTTGAGTTCTAGCTTCAGACTTTAAGAAAAATGGATATTGAAGGTGAGGAAGAAGGGGGGAATGAGTTTTATGTCTGGAAGATGAATTTTTATATCAGATTTAAGTAAATACCGTATTTCTCTCTCCTCGAGTTTTTAGGCCTGGAAAGTTAATTGTGGCAATAGGTTAGAAAATACTATTTTCTGATATGTCTGATACATGTCTATTTGTATTGACTGAATTTCCCATTTTTGGTTTAATTGCCTGTAAAATGTTCCAAGGAATGTAAATTCTTATTAAGCTTGCTTGGATTCAAGTATTTTTCACACATGCATGTGCATGCAGGTGTGTGCACCCGTGCAGATGTATGTGCTCTTGTGCCTGCACATACACACACACACACACACACACACACACACACACCTATCCCTCTTATACAGTAAAAGTTTCCAAACACTATTAAATACCTCTGATCCTGAGTGGAGATTTAGGTACACTCAGCGGTAATTGTTTCCATCTTCTGTGTTATGTGGAAACTGAGGGGCCTTCTGTGAAAGAGTCCCAATCTTCTCTGTGGCTGGGTTTGGGAAGTTTGCCAGTGCAGATCAGCAAGGACCTGGCAGGTGCCAAATACTAAAGACAGACTCTAAGATAGAACCCACGTTGAGGAAAGATGGACTCTCCCATGAGCTACACTTGACTGCAGAGCCAGGATATCCAGGGAGCGTGGAGGTCTTGAGTGTGGACTGTTCATCCATCCTGGAAGTTCAGGGCTAAGAGTTGTAGGGAATGATGGCCTCGAGCTGAATTCTGTATTGTCTTGGGGCTCTGCCCTGAGACCTCACATGCAGTGAAAAGGTTAGTTAACTCAGCAAGCTTAGGATGCACAAACCTTGCACATTCCAAAGAGAAGTCTGGCCTTTACCCAGCTCCTGAGAGATTACCTTTAAGCCTTGNCAGCACAGAGCCTGATGCAGGGCCCAAACCCACGAACTGTGAGATCATGACCTGAGCCGAAGTCAGACGCTTAACCCACTGAGCCACCCAGGTGCCCCTATTTTATTTTTTTAATGTTTATTTATTTTTGAGAGAGAAGGAGACAGAGCACAAGTGGGAAGGGACAGAGAGAGAGGGAGACACAGAATCTGAAGCAGGCTCCAGGCTCTGAGCTTTCAGCACAGAGCCTGACGCAGGGCTTGAACTCAAGAACTGTGAGATCATGGCCTGAGCTGAAGTCGGTCACCCAACTGACCTGAGCCCCCTCCAGCGCCACATGTATTTATTAGTTTCCATGTCTTCCCACGTGTTTTAAAACACTTTGTGTAAAATTACCTTTTGTGGAATAAATGTCAAGGGTTTGAGGTTTTTGAAATCCTTGTCAAATTCCTAAGGTAGTGTATTGGGTGGAGAAAGCATTGGATTGGCAGTTTGGAGACCTGAGTCCAATCCTCACACTCAATTAATTGCTGTGAGACCAAGGACAAGATAGGTAACATCGCTGAGTCTGACTCGATCTGTAAATGATCATCACACTTATCTTCTAGGGTTTTGTGAAGATCACAATTTTGTGATATATCTGTGTATTTAAATTCCAAAGGGGTCTATAAACATAATGTATAATCACCATTCAATTAATTGTGATGCCAGTGTTTGTTTCCTTGAGTTCTAGCTTCAGACTTTAAGAAAAATGGATATTGAAGGTGAGGAAGAAGGGGGGAATGAGTTTTATGTCTGGAAGATGAATTTTTATATCAGATTTAAGTAAATACCGTATTTCTCTCTCCTCGAGTTTTTAGGCCTGGAAAGTTAATTGTGGCAATAGGTTAGAAAATACTATTTTCTGATATGTCTGATACCTGTCTATTTGTATTGACTGAATTTCCCATTTTTGGTTTAATTGCCTGTAAAATGTTCCAAGGAATGTAAATTCTTATTAAGCTTGCTTGGATTCAAGTATTTTTCACACATGCATGCGCATGCAGGTGTGTGCACCCGTGCAGATGTATGTGCTCTTGTACCCGCACATGCACACACACANGAAGAAGGGGGGAATGAGTTTTATGTCTGGAAGATGAATTTTTATATCAGATTTAAGTAAATACCGTATTTCTCTCTCCTCGAGTTTTTAGGCCTGGAAAGTTAATTGTGGCAATAGGTTAGAAAATACTATTTTCTGATATGTCTGATACATGTCTATTTGTATTGACTGAATTTCCCATTTTTGGTTTAATTGCCTGTAAAATGTTCCAAGGAATGTAAATTCTTATTAAGCTTGCTTGGATTCAAGTATTTTTCACACATGCATGTGCATGCAGGTGTGTGCACCCGTGCAGATGTATGTGCTCTTGTGCCTGCACATGCACACACACACACACACACACACACACACACACACACCTATCCCTCTTATACAGTAAAAGTTTCCAAACACTATTAAATACCTCTGATCCTGAGTGGAGATTTAGGTACACTCAGCGGTAATTGTTTCCATCTTCTGTGTTATGTGGAAACTGAGGGGCCTTCTGTGAAAGAGTCCCAATCTTCTCTGTGGCTGGGTTTGGGAAGTTTGCCAGTGCAGATCAGCAAGGACCTGGCAGGTGCCAAATACTAAAGACAGACTCTAAGATAGAACCCACGTTGAGGAAAGATGGACTCTCCCATGAGCTACACTTGACTGCAGAGCCAGGATATCCAGGGAGCATGGAGGTCTTGAGTGTGGACTGTTCATCCATCCTGGAAGTTCAGGGCTAAGAGTTGTAGGGAATGATGGCCTCGAGCTGAATTCTGTATTGTCTTGGGGCTCTGCCCTGAGACCTCACATGCAGTGAAAAGGTTAGTTAACTCAGCAAGCTTAGGATGCACAAACCTTGCACATTCCAAAGAGAAGTCTGGCCTTTACCCAGCTCCTGAGAGATTACCTTTAAGCCTTGGAATATCCTGCTTGATTAGAGTGCCTTCATAGATGCCAGATAGTTTTTGTAACAGTGGGATTTATGGTGGGGTCCTTGGGCTACCCTGTATCAGTGTGACCTCTGAAGGGCCTGGAAACTGAGTAACTAAGGTGTGTCACGTGGATCCCACCTGGCAACGTGACCGACCTCCAATAAAAACCCTGGATACCAAGGTTTTGTGAGCTTACCTGGTTGGAAATACTATATATGTGTTGTCACATGTCATTTCTGGGAGAAATAAGTCCCATTTCTATGATTCCACTGTGTCTAGTCTCTTCTATACCTGCCCTTCTGTGCCTTTTGCCTTTGTGGATCTAATCTGTATCTGTTCACTGTAATACACCATAACCATGACTATAACAGCTTTTCTGAGTTCTCTGAGTCCTTCTTGGGAATCATGGAACCTGAGGATGGTGTTGGGGCTCCCAATACGCCCAACATACAGAGCAGAGCTCAGAGAAGAGAGGAAGGGGTGTTTTCTCTCTCATTTTCTGATACAACTTCCAAGTCCTTGTCGCATCATGAGACTTGAGATTATCAACAGCCTAGTGCAGAGTGTTAAATTACAGTGGAAAAGATCTGTATGTAGTTTGATAGTAGGCGTTAAAGAGAAAAATTAGTGTATAAATGTTAAGAAGATTTCACTGATACCTATATACTTTTTTATGTTTCAAATTAACAAAATCTTCCAGATAATTAAAAAAATTGTAGCTATCTTCTCCCAATACTGTGTATAAATATACCCCCCCTTTTTTAATGTTCATTTATTTTTGAGAGACAGATAGACACAGAGCATGAGCAAGGGAGGGGCAGAGAGAGAAGGAGACACAGAATCTGAAGCAAACTGCAGGCTCTGAGCTGTCAGCACAGAGCCTGATGCGGGGCTCAAACTCAACGAGCTGTGAGATCATGACCTGAGCTGAAGTCGGACCCTTAACTGACTGAGCCACCCAGGTGCCCCAATATACCCCTTTTTATACCAAGCAGGGAGAGGACCCTAATGAACCAAGGCAGTCATGTTCTTTTTTCCCTTTCTGGAAAGCTTTCAGCTGCTTCCTGCCTGAGACACTAGTTCAAGCACGTTACCCACCTCGCAGGGTTGCACCTCCCACCTGAGCAGGAACACCTTGGCCCCTGTTCCTGCAGGCTTGAACTTCACAAAGGATATGATCCGAGAGCTGTGCTCTGTTTTCTTTGTGGACTTGCCATTTTGGCAACACATTCATTAGAATGAGGTCATTTTTCTCCTGAATGCTTTTGTTTTACTTGGGTGGTTTATTCAATTCATTGCCTGGGCCTTATGCACAGTGGGGAGAATTATCATTCACCTTTGAAAGGACTGATAAGACTATTTCTCATTCTGAGTACCATGGATGACCCTGAAGCCCCTTGGGGACTCAGTAGCCTTTGGGGAAACTCAGATTTGACTATCACTACATTTTCCTACCTCTTTAAGGTTCTCTGATACCTTGAACTTCGTTTTTACATTTTTATTTTTTCATCATACAGGCTACATTTATTGAGGGCTTAAAATGAACGAAACACTTTTCAAACTACATAAATCGAATGTTTAATCCTCATAACAACCTCCTGAAAATAGTATTATCATTATTATCCCCATTTTACAGGTAAGGAAATTGAGGAATAGAGCAGGTAGGTAACTTTGTCAGCAAACACATAGCTGGAAAGGGGTAGAAATTATTTTGAATCCAGGCAATTCAGGGCCTGACCCTTTAAGCATGCTTCAGTGCTGGCTTCTCTAATAAGTAAGCTAGAGAATACATTTTTCTTTTTTTTTTTAATATTTTTATTTTATTTCTAGGATAGAGAGAGACAGCGTGAACAGGGGAGGGTCAGAGAGAGAGGGAGACACAGACTCTGAAACAGGCTCCAGGCTCTGAGCTGGCAGTCAGCACAGAGCCCGATGCGGGGCTCGAACCCACGAACCGCGAGATCATGACCTAAGCGAAAGTCGGACGCTTAACCAACTAAGCCACCCAGGCGCCCCGAGAATATATTTTTCTTTAGTTTGATATGTTAGTTTGATTCATTAATGAGATGAATTAGAGAAGGTCTCAGCCATGATGCCCTGACATGCCAGCCGGGGTCAGGACCAGTCGGCTTCAGTCTGCATGGTCACAGAGCTCTTGGTTTGGTCACTTTTTTTGTGCCCTGGAAACTGACCACCACAATTGTGAAATATGATTTTCTATTATATACTGGACCATACAACTGGCTCCTTAAGGCTTTCCGAAGGATGTGTTACAAGAAAACAAACAAACAAAGGAAAAGGGATAAAACCAAGTGTGACATTTAAAAAGTTTAGCAATCAAAGTGAAAAAAGTCAGTCAGAGAAAGACAGATATCATATAGATTCAGTCATATGTGGAACTGGAGAAACTTAACAGAGGACCATGGTGGGAAGGGAAGGGGAAAAATAGTTTCAAACAGAGAGGGAAGCAAGTCATAAGAGACTCTTTAAAAAATTTTTTTATGTTTTGTTTATTTTTGAGAGCAAGAGAGACAGAGCATGAGCGGGGGAGGGGCAGAGAGAGGGAGACACAGACTCCGAAGCAGGCTCCAGGCTCTGAGTCGTCAGCAGAGAGCCCGCTGTGGGGCTCGAACTCACAGACTGTGAGATCATGACCTGAGCCTAAGTCAGGCGCTTAACCGACTGAGTCACCCAGGCGCCCCAAGGCTTTTAAGTACAGAGAATAAACTGAGGGTTGATGGGTGGGGGTGAGAGAGAGGGGAAATTGGGTGATGGGCATCGAGGAGGGCACTTGTCGGGATGTACACGGGGTGTTGCATGTAAATGATGAATCATGGGAATCTACCCTCAAAACCAAGAGCACTCTGTATACACTGTATGTTAGCTAACTTGACACTGAATTATGTTAAAAGATAAAACAATAAATAAAATATTGAGCAGTCACATGGCACGGGCACTGATGAATCAGAATGAACGCTGGCAGCTGGCAAGACTGGAGTGGGGTCCCAGAGGCCTCTGCTCTGCACCAAGTGTTTAGTTACTGGGTGTGGGGGAAGGACTCAAGGAAAAAGACCTGGGGCCATAGTTGCGGGCATTTACGGGATCTCTGGGCAGGGGCTACTTAACCGTCCTGTGAAATATTTTGGTATTTTAATGACACGTCCCAGAACTGCTATATTCCTTCCCGTAAATGTTTACAGAAGAAAAAAAAGGTGCCTTCTCTCTTGGGCGCTCTGCTTGGGGAGAGGAGTGTGGGTGGGGTTCCCTAGTGCAGGGCATGACCTGCTGAAGCCCTACCTCAACCTTTTGTAATAACAATGTCAGGTGAGAATGGGGGAGGAGAGTGTGTATCAGAATTTCTGCGGGTCTGGTGTGCTGTTTTCATGTTTACTCTAAAGGGGAGTCAACCTACACTGAGCAGAGTTGAGGGTCACTGCTTTATTACATTACCTGGGCAACCACCGCTATGCAGTTGGCTGTGTTACTGTAGTTACTATAGTGCTATAACTTTCTTGTGTGTTTTCCTAAAGATATCCTTGTGGGGTGCCTGAATAGCTCAGTTAGTTATGCAGCCGACTCTTGATTTCAGTTGAAGTCATGATCTCATGGTTTGGATCAAGCCCCGCATGGGGCTCTGCAGTTAACAGCGTGGAGCCTGCTTGGGATTCTCTCTCTCCCTCTCTCTCTCTGCTCCTCCCCAGTGCGCGTTCTCTCTCTCTCAAAAAAAATTAAATAAATAAATAAATAAATAAATAAAAGAAATAAAACAAGATAATTTTGTATGGTGATGAGTGTTCTGATATAGTAACAACTTTTGCTAGAGTGGTCAGGCACAGCTCTACTGATGGGAATGATATAAAGGAACCAGCCCCAGGAAGGTCCCAGGGAAATGCATGTCAGGCAGAAGGAACAGTCAGCACGAAGACTGGTAGGCAGGATGAACTTGTATTCAAGGAATAACACAAAGGGCAATATGGTCAAAACTGAGGGTAGGATCAGAGATGAAGTTATGAGTAGAAGGATAAGCAAGGCCAGGTAATGCAGGTTACATACGTAACATTAAACATTGTGGGGTTTTTTTTTAGTCATTTTTCTTGAGGCATCTGAGTGGCTCTGTCAGTTGAGTGTCTGACTTTGATTCAGGTCATGATCTCATGGTTCATGAGTTTAAGCCCTGCGTCAAACTTCAGATCCTCTGTCCTCCTCTCTGCCCTCCCCCACTCAGGCTCTCCCAAAAATAAAATATTTAAAAAGAAATAAATAAAGTCATTTTTCTTGAGGTACAATCAGTGATATGCTGGTAAATACTTAATGACCAACTCTCAGGGAGGAATGAGTCCTGATATACAGTGTTAGCCAATTTCTGTGGTGTAATAAGCTAGGTGACATCACTAAATGGGGAAGAGATGTACTGAATTGGTTCTCATGAGATGGAGAAATCAGCTGTCATGAGATGGATGCCACTAGGTGTAATTGACAGAAATATTAATTCGCCCATTTTATGTGTACAGGACTAGAAATATTGACAAATGTACATTGTTGTGTAAGAATTTACATTTGGAGGCACCTGGGTGACTCAGTCAGTTGAATATCCGACTTTGGCTCAGGTCATGATCTCGTGGTTCGTGAGTTTGAGCCCCACGTCAGGCTCCCCCATCGGGCTCTGTGCTGACAGCTCAGAGCCTGACTCTGCTTCAGATTCTGTGTCTCCCACTTTGCTTCTCTTTCCCCTGCTCACACTCTGTCTTTCTCCTTCAAAAAAAATAAACATTAAAAAAATTGTTTTAAAGAATTTATATTTGGCAGCACCACTATAATGAGGTAGGATTTGATGATAGGTGGGAAAGGTGGTATAAGTTCCTTCAGCATTTAGGTAATAGCAAGATCTTTTTCTAAGTGGAATTTTCTCCAAGTTTATAATACATTGTTTCATATAATCCGATGGAGGATCTTGTCAGGCATTTTGACTGTAGTGGCCTCTGGCTAAGATTCATTAGAAGAAGATAATAAAAGTAACTCAAGGATAATGCTGGTATCTTTAAAGGATCCCAGTATTTTCTTTGCTTAACATATTCAGATCAAGCCTGAAATAAAATTTTCATGGAGAGCCCATCCATAGAAGATTGAGAGTCATCGAAGGATCTAGGGGTGATATTTGATCTGAGGAAATTATATTTTCAGTTCATCTGATTTATTTCTCTTTACTAGAGATAAATCCATTGGTCAAGAGAGTTATGAGTATCAAGCCTACTTTGTAATGCAAGTGAATGACTCCATTAGTAGAACCTGGATTCTAAACCAGGACATTTGCTTTAACCTCCTTATATTTGGGATGTTGTTTAAATACCTATTCAAAAAGAAAATGAGATTTGAAAATTTGTCATTATAAATATTGAGTATTAAAAAATGAGTTAGCATTCATTGAGTGCTCGCTCCCTAAGTGCATGATCCAAGAGTTTATTTGTTTAATCTTTACAATAACCCCTTGAGAGAAGTAGTTATTATTTTATAGATGAACCTGAAATGTATACATTGTAGCTATTATGAAAAAGAAGAAGCTTGTTATTGTATCAAGCTGGGGGGATTTAAGGGAAAGCATTTTTATTCCTTCTGATTTTGTCTCATTTTGAATTATTGGGAAAGCCTGATGAAAATCTAGGGGGAAACCTGTCAATTATTTTTAAAAAGCTTCTTTTTTTTAAAATAATTTGAAAAAGTGTTTATTTATTTTTGAGAGAGAGAAAGAGACAGAGTGCGAGCTAAGGAGGGGCAGAGAGAGACAGAGACACAGAATCCGAAGCAGGCTCCAGGGTCCGAGCTGTCAGTATAGAGTCTGATGTGCGGCTTGAACGCATGAGCAAGGTCATGACCTGAGCTGAAGTCAGATGCCCAACTGACTGAGCCACCCAGGCACGCCTAAAATTTTCATCTAAATTAAAGGCTGTTAAATGTTCATACATGTGTACCACAGACATGAATGTTTTAAATATGACAATACCACCAGGGCTAACTTGCTAAAGGAAGAAGGTTTATTGAATTCAAAGAACTGAAGTTTTCTATAGGACAATTAAGTGAGTCATCATATTTGTATGCGACATTCTTCCAGATGAGTGGGGAGATACCGCTATCGATTGCCCAGACAGTGCTCATATTTCAGTAACAGAAAGAAAACAGGACAGGCATTTTTCTTAGGCTTGCTCATTTTTCCAGACACAGTACTCTCTCTTCTTGGATAGTAGCTGGCAAATACTCTTTCTTGTGTCTCGAATTAATTGCTTTGAGATTTCTCTTCCAGGGAGTGCAGCCTGGTGGTAAGTATTTTGCTTCGTTGGTCTACCTCCTCAAGAACTTTCTTAACCACTATGGCTTTGGCCAGATCTAAAAATTAAAATTTAAAAGGAGATTTTAGAGAGTCGGGAAAAAGATGAATAAGTTCACAATAGCTAAAATGTGGAAGCAGCCCAAGTGTCCACCAATGGATGAGTAGATAAACAAAGTATGGTATATCCATACAATGGAATATTATTCAGCCTTCAAAAGGAAAGGACATTCTGACACATGCTACAACAGAGATGAATCTTGAAGATACTATGCTCAGTGAAAGAAGTCAATCACAAAAAGATAAATATTGTATGATTCCACTTATGTGAGGGACCTAGAGTAGTCAAATGTATAGAGAAGGAAAGGAGCATGGTAGTTGCCTGGCGCTGGGAGAAGGGGGTAACAGGAAGCTATTATTTAATAGTTATAGAGCAGGATGAAAAGAGTTATACAGATGGACGATGTTGATGGTTGTGCCACAATATAAATGTACTTAATGCCACTGAACTGTACGCTTAAAATCGTGAAGACAGTAAAGTTTGTGTTCTGTGTATTTTACCATAATGAAAAAATTGAAAAAAAAAGATGAATAAGAAATTATATCAATGAAAAGAGTAATAGGATATTGAATAGGATGACTATGCAGGAAGCACAAATAGATGAACTTTTGATGAATTTTGACTTCTTGGTTCCCTAAAAACATGGCAACATATTACACTGTTTAAAATGAGCACATATCACCAAAGTTAGATATCCAGCACACGCTGATATCTACTGCAAATCCTTATCATATCTGTTCTTACTAAGCCCTGGGAATATAAAAACAGCCAAGCTGGACATTGCAAATGAAATACTACAGCATAAAAACAGAATTCCATTTTGGGGTGCCTCGGTGGTTCAGTCAGCTGAGCATCTGATTCTTGATTTCCTCTTGGGTCATGGTCTCACGGTTGGTAAGTTCGAGCCCTGCATAGGGCTCTGCGCTGGCAGTGCAAAGCCTGCTTGGGGATTCTCTGTCTCCCTGTCTCTCTGTCCCCCCACCCCATAAATGAACAAACTTAAAAAAAAACCCACAGAATTTCATGTTAATTACCTCTGACTTGATTTCCCACGTTTCCAGATCCATAATCTTTAGACTTGTAACCTCCAGACTTGCAAGCCCTGTGAACACATTATTGTTGGAAACATAACCAAAGAGAGTAATTCAGAGAGAACCCCTTCAATTCTAGATCACTCTAACATTTTCTTTAGCTGTTTGGTGAGAACAGTTGCCGTGGGTTACACAGTTGGAATGATTCAGCATCGAGAGGTGATATATTTGTCATACCTTTAATACAAGGCCTACCATATTTTGGTTTTGTCAGCTGTTGCTAATTTGTATGCTGGCAGGCCCGTATTCTGTCTGATGTTTAGCATTTGTGACAATACATGCGGTCATGTCAGTTTACATTCTCTTTTCAGGGATCCAAGTTTCAAGCGGACGTCAGTACAGGACATCGTCCCTGTAAATTGTGTTACTCACCCATCGTCCCCGCCGATGAGGAGGCAGTAGGTCTCAATTTCCTTTTCCAGGTGGACCTTGATGTCGAGCAGCTGCTCGTACTCCAGTTTCTGGCCCTCCGTCTCGGTTCGGACCTGGTGCAGCTGTTCCTCCAGGGCCCCGATCTGAGCCTGGATCTGGGCGAGCTGCGTGCAGTAGTTCCCTTCGGTCTCGGTCAGGGAGCACTCCAGGGAGTGTTTCTATCAGGGAACAATAAAGAACCTGAGACCCATACAGATAGGCAGAAATTTACTCTGATAGATGACTTTTTTCTCTTGTGAATTTCATCTACAATTGTGTTCAATTTCACATGGGCACATAGTGAAGACTATGACATTCTTAAAAAGGAGCACGTCTCTCTTTGGTTGAATAAACTGGAGACGTGAATGTGGCTGTTTTGGCTCTTCTATGTAAAATCCTATTCTTTTCTGATGTTCAAAGTTAATTACATACCTGAATATGTGGTTATGTTCCTACAACGTTTAGAAGCCTTGCAACCAACTGGTGCATATTAAAAAAAATTTTTTTTTCAACGTTTATTTTTGAGAGAGAGAGTGTGAGAGAGCGAGCATGAGTAGGGGAGGAGGGGCAGAGAGAGAGGTAGACACAGAATCTGAAAAGTCTGCAGGCTCGCATACCGTGGCTAAGAGAGACTGAAGTTCAATTTCCAGGGTTTGGAGATTGCGCTTCATTTCAGTCAGCTCATTACGGGCTGAGGTGGTGGCCCCGACGTCCTCGGAGATCTGCTGTTGCAGCGAAGCGCTCTGAAAAGGTATAAACGAGGGTGCAAATCTTAGTTTTGTGACCGTCACGAAGAGGCGGAGGGATCGTTTTCTGGACAAGACTTACCTTCTCGTTGAACCAGGCCTCCGCATCCCTGCGGTTCTGCTCGGCCAGGTCTTCGTACTCGGCCCGCATGTTGTTCAGCAGGACCGTAAGGTCCACCCCGGGCGCCGCGTTCATCTCCACGTTCACGTTCCCACCAGCTGCGCACTGCAGGGCCTGCATTTCCTAGAGGTAGAAAAGTGTGCGGCTCAGGTGTGCTGGGATCTCATAGACCGTCCAGAGGCGTAGCTTTGCAAGGGTTCTTGGAGTACATTTGGCTCCACCTTCCCAGCTAAGCAACGACCCTTCTCTGCTTTCTATATTTCCCGTCTCACGAAGCAGCCTGTTTCCTTATGGGAGAAGTTTTAAACTGTTCAGAGCTCTTCCATATGGTGAACCATAGCCCTGCTTTTATAACTCCACTGGTTTTAGTTCTGTTGTGCAGAAAGTCTTAATTCCTTTTCTGAATGAAAAGTCCTTAAGATCTTTAAAATGAATTATCCGTCATCTCTTATCCTATTCATCTAAAGCTGAAATGTCTCCATATTGGTGGACTGGTCTTTCCACTTAGCAGCTTGGAGATATTCTTGACTCAGCTAGATACATTGAACACAGCATGAACAGGGTCGAGGGGCTGAGTCTGAATAATTCTGAACAGTTGAAAAAATTATATAAATATTTATGTTCATTTATAAATGTGTATTTATAATGGATAAAGGAAGAACATCATCCTCTATAGCATCCTAGCTATTTAAGAAGCTGTTAAGCTTACCCAGGGATATTACAGGATTATAATGGACTTTGGTGTCAGACACAATTCTCTGTGAATTCTGGTTCTGCCTTATAGTGGCTAGGTGAACTTGAGAAAGTTGCTTACCTTCTTTAAATATCAATATTCTTATCTGAAAATTGAGGATTAAAATCCTTCTCTGCGTTGTTGAAAGGTGTGGAAAAAGCTATTAGTAAAGCAACCAATCATTATATATATCATATAAATGCTAAATACATGCTAGTCATTGAGCCCAACGGAAGGCTTGAACTCACCACCCCCAAGATCAAGACCTAAGCTAAGATGAAGACCTGGATGCTTAACCGACTGAGCCAACCAGGCACCCTGAAGTTGGAGTCAGTCTTGCAGTCAAAGTCCATGTTATTGCATCTGTGGTGTGTGCTGTTGGGATGCAGGGAGTTTGTTCTAAGATTGTGGATGGCAGCCATTGCTGCTAAGACTGGACACTGAAATAACATGGGTCAGCTCATGTCTCGCCTGCAGAAACTCCTCTCCACCCATGTTCCTGGGCTTGGACTGGTCCTAATGACGATCAATAATGAGGTTTTCTTTCCTTCCTGCCCCAAGCTCCAGCGCTCTCCCTCCCTGGTAGTCCCAAATCTCTATCACAAGATGTGTTTTTTTCTCTATCACAAGATACAATTTTTACTTCAGAAGATTTAGTGAAACCTTCTCCAGTTCAAGGAGAAAAAGATAAAAGAAAAGATGCATGTGGGTTTGCCTGTGAGTGAGGCATTAAAAAAGTCAATTGGATTTAATTTATCAAAAATGTATTCAGTAACAGCCATAAGCCTACCCACAGTTGACCCCGTATATCCATAAAAATGTTGTTCTTCAAGTAGTTATTTTTACAAGACGGCCTCATAACGAATCAAGTCGCATTTTTAGCCTGATCTCCTATATTTAAGTAGTAGGCTTGACTATAGAAGCCTTTTGGCTGTTTAAAAATATCAAATTCATTTTCAAAGAATAAAGATTTTTTTTTTCCAGAAAATGGTGGTTCTGAAAGCAATCCCAAAGATGTGTCTTAGGAACAGTGGCTGTATGATCCGACTTTGAACTAGTTTCCAACAGTGACCACTTTGAAGTATACTCTTTATTTGGAAGAAAAATTTTTGGTATAACAATTTATTTTCAGTCTATTTTTATAGACACACCTGTTAAGAATATACATCAGTATTAAATGTATATATTTAACCTGTGTATAAAGTAAATGTTTACGTGTTTTAAATCCTCCATTATCACATAGAAATTTAGATCTAGTTTTCTTAGATGTGTTTATAGTATATTTATGTAATGAGATGTAATCTCGTAACTGTACCATTTTAACTTAGCTATAATTACCTAGACAAACACTACTCTTGTAACCCTGATTGTCTGAAAAACAGGATTCTTTTTTTCTTTTTTTTTTTCCCAAGGGAAACTTGATGAGAGAGCAAGGGTGATTCTGGACAAATATCTAGCCATTCCTCAAGACAGCTCAGGCCTCATGCCTGTCTGACAGTAGGTCTTTAGTACCAGTTTCTTATTTCAGAAGTCAAGTGCATTGTCTTCTGTCAGACGGATGGTATCTCCAGAGGGATAGCAACATGCACACAGGCAGCTCTTACCTCTTTATGGTTCTTTTTCAGGTAAGTCATCTCCTCACTGAGAGTTTCATACTGAATCTCCAGATCTGTTCTGCACAAGGTGATTTCGTCCAGAACTCTGCGTAGCCCATTAACATCACTCTCTACACTCTGGTGAAGAGCCAGCTCATTTTCATACCTTAGAGAATATTAATGATTTTCCAGGATGTCATACGGTGGGAGAAATAGTCACCAATCAATGATCAAATGCTAGAAGTCTGGACTTTTGAAGTGGGAGGTTTGGCCACAAGGACATTTTCAAAGTATACTGTATGTAGAATAGCAATTATTTTCTTTAATTTGAGGCATTTCTTTGGCAGAATAGAAACTAGGGGATTGGACGCTGCTGTTAAAGCATACTTTATGTACATATATCATATATACTTATATATTGATATATATAACTTATATATATTTCTATATATGTAACACATATACTTATATATATTTATATATAGCCAAATATAAAGAAGCAATAACATTCTATTTATTTTTTTAATATTCTGCTTAAATCCAAGTGTTTTACCAGTGTTGGAATGGGAGTAATATTTAATGGAGGGAGCAAAAAATAAATTTAATGCTTTGCACTAATCACCATGCATCCTTTTCACTCTCTGAGCCTACTTACTTGAGTCTGAAATCATCCGCTGTCAGCCTGGCGTTATCAATCTGCAGGACAGCATTGGCATTGCTGGTGGTGGAAGCGATGATCTGGAAAAGCGGAGTTTGACTTTTAAAAGGCAATTTATCACAACCAATAAGATACAAGTTTTATTTTTTTTTAAGAGTAGGGAATGGAAATAATAAAAATTAATATAGTTACTAGTCAGTGACATTTTTCTCCTGAGTTTCACCAATGGAATTTATTCAATGCTTATTTCCAAACCTAAATTGAAATTCCCTTTAAGAAATTACACATAGGGACGATAAATGTCTTCAGTATTCAGTGAAGAAAGGAAAAGAACGTTTAGAAAAATGATTGCGAAGTGTAATTTCTTACCTGGTTTTTAAGATCATCAATTATTGGGAAGTATCTGCTGTAATCATGATCAAGACCCCGGCAGGAACCAGGCCCAAATTTCTCATACCAGCCCTTGATCTTCTGCTCCAGGTCGGCGTTGGCCTCCTCCAGGGCGCGCACATTCTCCAGGTAGGAGGCCAGCCGGTCGTTGAGGTTCTGCATGGTCACCTTCTCGTTGCCCGACAGGAGGCCTCCCTCATTCAGCGTAAAGCCAGCACAGAGATTGCTTCCCCCCGCGTTTCCTCCTGATGAACTGCCCCCAAAGGCACACGAGAAACTGCTTCCAATTCCGGGCATGCTGCAAGCATTTCCAGCTGCAAAGCTGGCGCCCCCGCCGGAGAGCCTGAGCGACCCTGCAGTAGGACGGGAGCAGGCCCTCCTGGACCCGCTGGAAAGTCGCAGAGACATGGTATCAAGACAAACGCAGTGCACAGCTGTCTCGGAAGAAGTCAGAATGGAGCACCTCCTCTTCTCAACTCTTTTGTTTGCCTTTTTATAGACAATTCCCAAGTATGTTCTGGATGAAATTCTGCCTACATAGAGTAAAACATGGCTTGCCAGCCTCAGCAAGTTAGCGTAATTGGATGATTTTTCCTAATTAGTAACTAACTTAGCTGGGCTCCTGTCTGTAGGAGGGCAGTTGCCCTCAGGTTGGTGGTTATCTGAGAAATGGGTCTGGGTGGAGCAATGTCAGTTTCCTTATTACATCTTTAAATGGTGAGTGAGTCACTCTTCACTTCCACCCTTAGAAGATAAAACTCGTCCGTCCGCCACACAGTAAGAATCTGGCGTCATGGTTTTGGGCCATTAGGCTAATAGATATTGATGCTTCTGAGACTCTTTTCTACTTTTATTTTCACAGTTCTTTCCACATAAGGAGAGGACAGACCCGTAATTGTTCCCCCCAAACGGTCCTTCCATTATTAGTTTTCCCTCCTTCTCGGCACTGTTTCTAATGGGAGCCTCCATTTTGGCTGCTGTGCGTCATCTCCTGTTGACACTTACTTACGTTTGGGGATAGTTGTCTTATCCATTTTGGCAATTAGGAACACACCCTTAATTGCTGTTGTGTGTTGCGGGAGTTTGGAAGGACATTAACGTATCTCCTGACCCTGCAAAAATCTAAAGCAAACCTGGAAATATTTCATCTGTTTTTATTTCACCGTGGCTTAGCTTAGGTGAAAGTCATCAGTCACATAATTATTTACTGGGTGTGGATTCCCATATATTTATTGAAAACCCTGAATATTTTGGAAAATTTTGAAACATCTGGAAATTGACTCGTGGACGCAATTTCCACAAATATTTATTAGGTGAGGCTGTCACAGACTCCGTCATTCGTTTATTTAACAAATATTTATTAAACATTTGTTATATGCCTTTCACTGTTTTGGGCCCTTGGGATAAGCAGAATCATGCATTATTTGTCTTTTGGTGACCGGCTTATTTCATTTAGCGTAATGTCCTCAAGGTTCAACCATGTTGTAGCGTGTATCAGAATTTCTTTTCTTTTTAAGGCTGAAGAATGTTCCATTGCGTATATATACTATATTTTGTTTATCCATTCATCAGTTGATGGACATTAAGTTTGCGTTTACCTTTTGGCTATTGTGATTAATGCTATTACGAACATGGGTGTACAAATATCTGCTCAGGTCCCTGCTTTTATTTCCCATGGGAATATGCCCCAAAGTAGAATGACTAGATCATGTGGTAATTCTATTTTTAATTTTTTGAGGAAATGCCATAGTGCTTTTCATAGTAGCTGCATTATTTCACATTCCCGTCCGTAGTGAACAAGGGTTCCAATTTCTGCACATCACTACCAACATTTGTTATTTTCTTTTTTTCTTTTCTTTATCGTGGCCATCCTATTGTACATCAGGTGGTGTCTCCCTGTGGTTTTGATGTGCATTTCCTTAATGTGAGTGATGTTGAGCATTCTTTTCATGTGCTTGTTGGCCATTTGCATATCTTCTCTGGAGAAATGTCTCTTCAAGTCCTTTGCCCGTTTTTAGAATCATGTTGTTTTTTTGTTGTTGAGTTGTAGGAGTTTGCTGTATATTCTGGATATTAACCCATTATCATTTCATTGTTAAACAGGTTGAATTTATCACTCTTTTTATTTTTGGATTGTGATTCTATTATCTTACTTATGGAATGATTAATTCCCCAAGCTCATACAAATATTTTCTTATTTTGGTTTCTAAACACTTAATCATTTTGCCTTCACGTTTAACGCTTTGGTAGTTTGGAATAATTTTTTAGTATTCTTTTTTTAAAAATCTTTGATATAGAATCAAATTTCATTTTTAAAACTGTGGGTAATGGGGGCACCTGGGTGGCTCAGTTGGTAAGGTATCACACTTTGGTTCAGGTCATGATTTCCTCCGTTTGTGAGTTTGAGCCCCATGTCGGGCTCTCTGCTTTCTGCTTTGGATCTTCTGTCCCTCCCTCTCTCTGCCCTTCCCCCACTTGTTCTCTCTCTCTCTCAAAAATAAATAAACATTAAAAAATGTGGATACTGAAGGGTGCCTGGGTGGCTTAGTAGGTTAAGCGTCCGACTTTCGCTTAGGTCATGATCTCGCGGTTTATGGGTTCGGGCCCCGCGTCGGGCTCTGTGCTGACTGCCAGCTCAGAGCCTGGAGCCTGTTTCAGTCTGTGACTCCCTCTCTCTCTGACCCTCCCCTGTTCACGCTGTCTCTCTCTCTCTCTCTCTCCTAGAAATTAAAAAAAAAAAATGTGGATACTGATACTTTCAGCAAATTTGCTGAATGGTGCCATCCTTTCCCTGTAGTGCCTGGCTGGCTCAGTCGGTTAAGCGTCCGACTTTGGCTCAGGTCATGATCTCGTGGTTTGTGGGTTCGAGCCCTGCATTGGGCTCTGTGCCAGCCAGAGCCTGGAGCCTGTTTCAGATTCTGTGTCTCCCTCTCTCTCTGACCCTCCCCTGCTCACGCTGTCTGTCTCTCTCTCTCTTAGAAATAAATTTTTTAAAAAAAGTGTCCAATGCCTCCTCTGTCCTTAAAATCTTCATATAGGTGAGGGTTCATTTGGTAGCAGTTTTGTGTCTGTGCCAGAACTGTAACATTTTAGTCGCAATTGGTCCATAATGTAACATGATATTTGGTAAGGCAAGAACTTCACCAAGTCTTTGCCATCAAGTCAAATTTTCCTTCTACATTTCTCTTATATAAATTTAAAAATCAGCTTTTTAATTATAATCAGATCTTAAGATGTGCCTTAAATCTATAGAGATAGGTGAGAAAATTTGACATCCCTATGATATTGTGTATATCTATCCAGAAAACTGGTTCTTATTTCCACTTATTGAGGTCTCCATTAGGTTCTATAGATTTTGCCAACACATGGTCATGTAGCTACTACCATAACCAAGATATAGAACAGCTCCCTTACCCACCCCCCCAGTTCCTCTGCAGCCCTTTGTACTCCATCTCTGCCCACAGCCCCAGCTCCAGACAAACACTGATCACTTTTCTAGGTCTGTCACTTTGCCCCAGGATGTCATATACATGGAATCAGACAGTCAATTCTTTGAGTCTGACTTTTTCACTTGGCATAACGCAGGTACTGCAGTTTGTTTATCCACTCACTAGTTGAAGGACAGTGAGTTGTTTCCAGTCTTTGATGAATATGAATAAAGCCACTATAAGTATTCACAAACAGGGTTTTATGTAAGTGTAAGTTTGATTTTATTTAATATGAAGGAGTGGGATTGCTGGGCCATATATATAGATACATGTTTAATATTATAATAAACTGATGGAGCACCTGGGTGGCTCAGTCGGTTAAGCTTCTGACTCTTGATCTATGGGCGGCTTAGGTCATGATCTCTTAGTGCTTGAGATCAAGCACCATGTCAGGCTCCGCACTGACGGTGTAGAGCCAGTTTGGGTCACTCTCTCTCAATAAATAAATAAATAGACAAACAAACTTTAAAAAGTCATTGTACCACTTTGCATTTTCATCAACAATGAATGAGAGTCCTAGTTGCTCCTTATCCTTACCAGCCCTTGCTATTGCCAGTTTAAAAAAATATGTTTTATGTATTCTAATAGATGTGTGGTGGTATCTCAATGTGGTTTAAATCTTCCATTTCCTTAATAACTCATAATGTTGAGCATCTTCTCATGTGCTCATTTGCCATCCATATCTCTTCTCTGGTGAGACATCAGTTCCATTCTTTTGCCCATTTATGTATCGGAATGTTTTGCATTCTTACTATTGAGTTGTGAGGATTCTTTATATATTCTAGATACAAGCACTTTATCAAATAAGTGATTTGCAAGCATTTTCTCATAATGCGTGTCTTGTCTTTTCATTTTTATAAGTTTTATTTATTTAAGTAATCTCTACATCCGATATGGGGCTTGCATTCACAATCCTGAGATCAAGAGTTGCACAATCCTCTGACTGAGCCAGACAGGCACCCCTTGTCTTTCCATTTTCTTAAATAGCACACATTTTTCATGTTGATGCAGTCCAAATGAACATACATATATATTTTATCTTTCAAATTATGCTTTGGGTTTCATATGTAATGAATTTATGCCTAAACCAAAGTTATATTTTTTTCCCCATGGTTTCTTCTAAAATTAAAAAAAATTTTGAGGAGTGTCTGGGTGGCTCAGTCGGTTAAGCTTCCAACTTCGGCTCAGGTCATGATCTCACAGTCTGTGAGTTCGAGCTCCACATCGGGCTCTGGGCTAACAGCTTAGAGCCTGGAGCCTGCTTCGGATTCTGTGTCTCCCTCTCTTTCTGCCTCTGCCTCACTTGTTTTTTCTCTCTGTCTCAAAAATAAGTAAACATTAAAAAATCTTTTTTTGAAATAACTATAGGTTTATAGAAAAGTGCAAAAAAATGCAAAGAAATGTTCAGGGAGGTCCTGTGCACCCTTCACCCGGACCCCCCAATGCTAACATCTTATATAATGGGAAAACCAGTTTTAAAACCAGGAAAACACTTTTAAAACCAGGAAATTGACATTCATATAATCCATAGCGTTTAATCAGATTCTGCCAGTTATACATGCATTTATTTGTGTGTGCAAGCATGTGCACCTGTGTGTAGCTCTATGCAATTTTATCACATGTGCAGCCTCATGCAACCTCCACCACACTCAAGATACTAATTGTACCATGTTCACAAGACTCTCTCATGCTGACCCCTGTATAGCCACACCCACCCTCTTCCTCCCAATCCCTAACCCCTGGCAACCATGAATCCGTTCTCCATCCTATAATTATTTTCTGTCACAAATGTGCTATAAATGCAATAATGCAATGTGTGTTCTTATGGATTTGTCTATTACTTCTTTCTACTTTATTAGTTTTTGCTTCATGTGTTTTGAAGTTTTCTTGTTTTTATATTTAGGATTGCTTTTTCTGATATTAACACAACCACTCCTGATTTATTAAAAGTAAATTAAAATTTATTTTTAAAAAATTGAGATATAATTATCATTGTATTAGTTTCAGGTGTATAACATAACGATTCCATATATGTATATATTACAAAATGATCACTAGGGTAAGTCAAGAACATTCATCACCCCACATAGTCACAAATTTAAAAAATTTTTTTGGATTAATGTTGCGTGATATATCTTTTTTTTAAATATTTTTATTTATTTCTAGGAGAGAGAGAGAGACAGCATGAGCAGGGAAGGGTCAGAGAGAGAGGGAGACACAGACTCTGAAACAGGCTCCAGGCTCTGAGCTGGCAGTCAGCACAGAGCCCGACGTGGGGCTCGAATCCACAAACCGCGAGATCATGACCTAATCGAAAGTCGGACGCTTAACCGACTAAGCCACCCAGGCGCCCCTGTTGCGTGAGATATCTTTTTCCATCCTTTCAATTTCAAGCTGCCTGTATTTGTTATGTTTGAAGCGAATCTTTTGTAGACACTATATATGTGAGTTGCACTCTAAAGAAATTCATGCACACGTAGTAGGTACCACGTACAGAATGTTTATTTTATTTTTTAAATTTCTTTTTAATGTTTATTTTTGAGAGAGAGAGTGCAAGCAGGAGAGGGGCAGAGGGAGAGGCAGACACAGTATCTGAAGCAGGCTCCAGGCTCTGAGCTATCAGCACAGAGCCCGACGCGGGGCTCGAACACATGAACCGTGAGATCATGACCTGAGCCGAAGTCAGATGCCTAACTTACTGAGCCACCCAGGCACCCCTGTACTGAATATTTATAGTAGCATTGTTCATACTGGTCCCCAATTGGAAGCAATTCAAAAGGAGATTGCACAAATTGTGCCAAATATTTTAAAAGTTTTGCCAACATGGTGGTTGTGTAATGGTGTCTGCTTCCATTTCTCTGATTGAGGGGGAGGTTGAACACTTTTCATACACATACTGGCCTTTTAGGATTTCTCCTGGCACACTGTGGGTATCATTCTACTCTCTTTTGGGTTCCATTATTGCTGTTGAAAAGTTGGCGTTCATTCTTGCTGCCACTCATTTGAAGGTAATCATTTCCCCCCATGTGCCTGATTTTAAAGATATTCTGTTTGAAAGAATGAACAATGATGATTTCATCGAAGAAGTGACCATAGCTGGTTAGCCAAGAACGACAGCCCTGGAATTGTAGCCCTGGGTCCAAATCACACCACTGGGCAAATTTGAACACATGGTTTAAACTCTTTAAATCCTAGCTTCTTTATTGGTAAGATTGTGGATTTCTTTTTATCTTGTCTTTAGCGTTACTTTGATCTGATCCATGTGCATTCCATTTTATTTCAATGTGTAGGGCTTCTTTAATCTGTGAACTGGTGTCTTTCATCAGTTTTGGAAAATTTTCACCTCTTATCTCTTCAAATCTTGCCTTACCCCAATTGTCTCTGTTTTATCCTTCTGAAAGCCAAAAAAAGGTTTACTTTCTCTATTCTGACGTTAAACCAATTGCTAGAGCTAGATCTAGGGCCCGTTCTGAGGGTCTGAAGCTTATTCAGTTTTGGTCCTCAGATGGTGGTACTGGCAGAGGTACTGTAGAAATTGAAAGGCAAACCTATATTTGAGTGAAAGAAGTGTTACTTTTGTTAAGGAAAATTTGCTGTTCCCTCCAGGGTAAAGGAATTCAGTAGACTCATCCTGATAGCATGTAGTTAGTTTTCTTTCTTAAAAAATGGTACCATCTCAAGGGCTCCATTTCTATGTCTGCTGATGACAGGTCAGTAGCTTGACCAGCCTTAGAGAGAAGGATCTCATGCACTGGGTAGAAGTAGAGCCTCCATATCTGCCATAATGGCCACAGTGGGCTTGACAGTGGCTTATTGACAGTGGGCTTATTGTGCAAGCTCATTATGAAGAAGGAGCCTGGCTGACCTCCACAAGATGAATCAGTTTGTCTACATAGTCGTGGACTCGTTCTCTGGGGTGACTGTACTGTAGAGGGCATTAAAATGAGTCACAAAGAGCCATATGTCTTGTGCTCACTCCCAGAGGAATGCAATTTTCATAACTTATGGACTTGTCATATGTGAAGATTTCTTATAGGAATTGTGCAAAAAACAAAATTTATAAAAGTTCTTGTGTATAAGAGCATAAAGCAGTACTGAACATGACAAATATGTTGCATTACCCATTATATTCCTGACAGGAGGAGATTTTTGTCTTTAGTAGGCATGGGTGAAAATGAATTCTCTACAGTTTTACATATCTGATGACTTAAAAGATTCTCCATAGACTAGCTTCTGGCCCCATGCACTTCATACCTTGTATCTCTTCTGTTGTCTACATATTTCTATTGCCGTGTGCTGTAAGATACGTTCATATCACAACTTGCAACCTTGTGCCTTTATGATATGACACTCCAGGGACACGGTGGGCAGTGGGAAAATTCCTAGAAGCCTCCCAGGGAAATGATGAGAACCTCATTAACATATTCCACTATGCTCAATTCAACTGCCTTTGACTTAGGCTGCCTTTATGTCCATAAGCTTACAATAAGTCAGTTCATGTCTGGGAATATGCCTGGTTAATTGCATCCTTTACATTCCCTCAGATACTACATTTAGATAATAAATTGTATGGTCACCCTATCTTAGACATGATAGGTCACCCCCAGACAAGAGGGAAAGAGTGATAGAGGAGAAATTGGAGTAGAAAGAGATAGCAGTCTTGACCGATAGTGCTAAAATTATCTTAGTTTTGCACGAATTTTACAAAAATGGCTATACAAACATAATGCTAGGGCCCTTCCTGTGCTAATGAGAGACCTTGAGGCTTATGCATCATTAATGTCATGGTAAATTCGTCTGTCAATATCCCTACCCTCAGCATCTTCCCTCAGCCTGGTCCACTCTCCTACTTGGTTCTTCCAAGTGCTGAATCTTTCCTGGAGTCTGTGGGGTCAGTTAGTTCCTTGAACATGTATTCTTTGCTGTTGTTGTTGAGCCCTTCTTCCACCATTCTGAGCCAGCAGGCTTTCTCCACTATGGTAGGAGCAGACAGATGAACGTACGACAAAATGGAAAAACAGCCATCCAGATTCAGATTCAACAAACTAAAATGAACTGATCACGCATGCAGATTAGCCATTATAAAGGTGAACAAATCCCAATGATCAGTGGGGTACTCTCCTTCCCATCCACAGAAACCCAAACTCAAGGACATCTACTCATTCACGTAGTTGATCAGGGACAGATTTGGGACCAGAGATTAGGGCTAGTACTCTTTCTAACTTATCTTGTCATGAACTGAAGTAAACATGGCTGTGTTAAGACACTTAATTTTACCAGTGTATCCTTAGAACTGTCACAGTAAGATCAACCATAGAAATTCAAAAACACCAGATTCATCAGAAAAAATTTGCAACAGAAAACATTTTTAATGAATGGGGAAAAAAAAAAGTCCCCTGTGATAGAAACAAAACATTGAGACAGAGCAAGATTTCTCCTACTCCTCAGAAGGATTACATGGAAAGAACATGAGAAAAAGAAGAGAAGGAAACCAGATTCCAGCCCTTGCATTTTTAAAGAACAGAAATGAATGATTTCCTTGGGTTATTTGGTCAATGGGATTCTGCAGAGGCAGGCTTTTTTTTTTTTTTTTTTTTAAATATATAACTTGTTTTCTCACTTTGGTGCTTTAGAAGGTACTCTTTGCTCCATTGTAATGTTGCTTATTTTGGAGGATTTTTCTTCAACTGAGTGGACCCTCAGGGAAAGGACATTGCCAAGTTGATCTAGCTCCTCAACCACTGTTTTGACGACGATTTCTTCTTTTGAGTCTAAAATAAAATAAATGCAAATTTAGTACTCATTCTTTTTTTTTAAAATTGCTCATCAGCAACTTTTTTTTAAAAAATATTTTTATTTATTTCTAGGAGAGAGAGAGAAAGACAGCGTGAGCAGGGGAGGGTCAGAGAGAGAGGGAGATACAGACTCTGAAACAGGCTCCAGGATATGAGCTGGCAGTCAGCACAGAGCCCGACGCGGGGCTCGAACCCACGAACCGCGAGATCATGACCTAAGCGAAAGTCGGACGCTTAACCGACTAAGCCACCCAGGCGCCCCTTTAGTACTCATTCTTAATAGGTTGAAAGGTACTTAGTCATAACCATAGGCTTTTAAAAATAGTGTTTGTGGGGCACCTGAGTGGCTCAGTTTGTTAAGCATCCAACTTCGGTTCAGGTCATGGTCTCATGGTTCGTTGGTTTGAGCCCCGCATCAGGCTCTGTGCTGACAGCTTAGAGCCTGGAGCCTGCTTCGGATCCTGTGTCCCTCTTTCTCTGCCCCTTCCCCACTTGTGCGCACTCTCTCTCTCAAAAATAAACATTAAAATTTTTAAAAAATAAAAATAGTGTTTGCAAGTTTGCAGTAAACTGAGATATAATACTGTGTTTGAAGTCTGTGCAAGACCCAGAACTGCCTCATACTTGCCACTGTTTTTAGAACAATGAGTGTTTGGGGCACCTGGGTGGCTCAGTCGGTGAGGCATCTGGCTTCAGCTCAGGTCATGATCTCACGGTTTGTGGGTTCAAGCCCCGTGTCAGGCTCATGCTGACACCTAGCTCAGAACCTGGAGCCTGTTTCAGATTCTGTGTCTCCCTCTCTCTCTGACCCTCCCCTGCTCATGCTCTCTCTCTTTCTCTCTCTCTCTCAGAAATAAATAAAAAACATTAAAAAATTAAAAAAAAAGAACAATGAGTGTTTGAGAGTGTGAACAACTGAAGTGTCAGGCAGGTAATGTCTTCTTTGTAATACCAACGTGCCCTATTTTTTGTGGTTCAAAACAAAGTAGCTCTTCTACCAAAGCACTGAAACTGGGGAAATAATAGATTCTAGGGAAGAAAAATGGGGATTTATTCCCCATTTTGGTAATTTCATAATTTGACCACATTTGCTCTACAAGAGTATAAAATACAAACATTAAGAACAGTCATAATGACTCCTGATTCCTTTATTGGCCAGAAGTAACCTTCGAAACAATTTTTATGTTTCTCATTTAAAAAATTTTTTAATGTTTATTTTTGAGAGACAGAACATGAATGGCGGAGGGGCAGAGGGAGGGGAAGACACAGCATTCAAACCAGGCTCCAGGCTCTGAGCTGTCAGCACAGAGCCTGACATGGGGCTTGAACTCACAAACTACGAGATCATGACCTGACCGAAAGTCGAAGGCTTAACCGACTGAGCCACCCAGGCGCCCCAACCTTAGAAACAATTTGACTTGGCTTACAAATAAGTGACTTGTTTAATAAAACTGCTGCATTCAAAAAGATTTATACCAAGTAAAAAAAATCTTTTGTACCTTTGACTTGATTTTCGGAATGTATGGGCCCACGTCCTTTTGATTTGTAACATGTGGACTTGCTTTTTCTGTGAAGAGAAGAGTAAATTGTTGCATTTTCCCCCCCTTTCATGGGGGAGCTCATAAATAGCTACTAATTGGGAATAAAAGTTTTGGTGTTCTAGTTTCCACATATAAGTAAGCTTCTCATGACCTCAATGTAATGAAGGAGGAAATTAAATAAATGTTAACCGTAAGAAATTCCCTTGTGACCAGCTATTTTCTCTTTTGTCTCCCTATCTGGGGGCTCCAATTTTTCACTCTGACTTCCTTCAGTCAATCACCTGGCCAGTGAACATGTTTGGGGTGCCACAATGCAGAAGGCGCTGGGCTAGCTGCTATAGAAAATGTAGAGTGATGATACAAGCAGTTTACACTATTGAAAATAAAGTACATGCATGTAAGAAGTTATCTGGAACACAGCATGAAAGATGTAGTAAAAGAAGTGAATATCAAACAGTGTAATGAGCACTTAGTTTGACGAAGGGAGCCTCACTGATGAGTTCCTATGAGAATAGATTGTAGAGAACAGACACTGACCTTGGAAGATGCATGAGATGAAACTGACTCCTGGTGTGACCACGGGCAAGCATTTAGTAATAGCCACGGATTGCCAAGTCCCTTTTTGTGTACAAGCCACTCTCCTGAGCACTTCACCTATACAGTGAAGCGCTTTGGTCAAGAGTAAAGAGTGTGGTTTTGGTGTTATCACAATCTTACCAATAAGGAAACTGAGATTTAACGAGTTTAAGCTATGTGTTCAGACTCACCCAGTTATGTCATGTGCGCCTGGGGCTACAATTCCAGGGCTTTTGCTCTTGGCTAACAAGCTATGATCACTTCTCCAATGAAATCGTCACTGTTCATCTTACAAATGAAAATGTAATAACCCACCAAAGACAGGGTGCACGTGTGGTAACTGGTGAGTAACAATAAAGTAGAGTGTGTTGTTATAGGAAATGTGCTTCCCCATTAAATCACAGAAAACGGTTTTCCCCCTGAAGTACAGGAATTGTTTAACATTCGGTATTTAGATGTCCTGTTATTATAGATACACGCCCTTCATGTACGTAGGTATTTGATTTGGCTAAGACATGGCTGCCTGTTTTCACTTCACTTGGATGCAGTAATAAATTCCTGAGACCAGAGGTGACTATGATTGTTAGAGTAGGAAGTTCTAGGATACGGTACTGACACACACGTAATACCGAGCAAACCCAGTGGATGTGAGATTTGTTTTTTTCCACAGGTTAATATTTACCTTTCTTCTCCATCTAATAATTTGCAATATGTTTCTATTTCTTTTTCTAAAAATATTTTGATATCTAGAAGCCGTTGGTACTCCAGCTTCTGGCCTTCTGTTTCCATGCGAATCTGTTGCAATTCTTCCTCCATTGCCCCAATCTGGTCCTGGATCTGCTGGAGCTGGAGACAGTAATTGCCTTCGGTTTCAGCCAGGGAGCATTCATACGAATGTTTCTGGAAGAAGAATAAAGCAAGGCTTGAGTGGACAACAGATAAACTGCACATTCATTTTTTAGACATTCTCAAGGTGGAAAGAAGCATTTGTATGAGGTCAAAATCCTTTGCATTGAAAATCTGCATTAGCCAGGTGTGTGGGTGTGTGTGTGTGTATGTGTGTTTAAACAAACATTTTATCTCCATTGAGAAAGTTTAATTTTTAAACTTTGAGATTGGTGAGTCAGATGTCATGTCTATGGCTGGGGGTGGGGTGGGGGAGCTCCTGGGTGGCTCAGTCTGACTCTGGATTTCGGCTCAGGTCATGATCTCATGGTAGGTGAGATCGAGCCCCACATTGGTCTCTGTGCTGACAGTTGCAGAGCCTGCTTGGGTTTCTCTCTCTCGCCGTCTCACCTTGCTGCTCCCCTGCTTGCGTACGTGTGCTCTCTCTCAAAATAAATAAACTTTAAAAAAAAGGAGTAATGTTTTATGGACACCATTCTTATTTTTTAATACATTTATCACATTTTATACTTTTGGTTATATGTAATTAGTTGTATATAGTTAGTTAGATGTGTGTTTACTCACACATACACACACACGCATTCAAACCAGTGGTGGCTCCTACGAACCATGGCCACGAGGGACTGAAGTTCTATTTCCAAGGTTTGCAGATTGCGTTTCAGCTCCGTCAGCTCATTTCTGGCTGTGGTGGCGGCTCCTGAATCATCAGAAATCTGCTGTTGCAGTGAGGCGCTCTGTAGCATAATCATCAGAAGGGTTAGTGACTGGCCCGGTGGTCTACTGGCCAAGCCCGTGGTCTGTGATTGGCCACAGATGTACCTTTTCGTCAAACCAGGCCTCTACATCTTTGCGGTTCTGCTCAGCCAAGTCCTCATACTCGGCCCTCATGTTGTTCAACAGGACAGTTAGGTCCACGCCGGGAGCTGCGTTCACTTCCACGTTCACATCCCCCCCAGCCGCATACTGCAGGACATTCATTTCCTGGAAAAGGGATCAGCATTAACACTCAACGGAGAATTTTGATTGGTAGTCCGACTCTGCTCTGAAGCGGGCAGAGGACTGAAGTCAGATCGTATCCGAAGCCACCCTGCGGGGTCCCTTACCTCCTTATGATTTTTTTTAAGGTACGCCAGTTCCTCACTGAGTGTTTCCAACTGTATCTCAAGGTCGGTGGTACAAAGGGTCAGCTCCTCCATAACCCTGTGAAGACCGTTGATGTCGGCCTCTACGCTCTGGTGTAGAGCAAGTTCATTTTCATATCTGAAAGGTTATGAAAGCGCTTGAGAATTGTAACGTTAGGCAGGTGCAAGGCATAATGTGTCCGATGTGTATACCAAAGGATAGGATGTTCTATTCATGATCCTGAGGCTTACTGCATAGGAATCCCTACTGATTTGGGGTGCCTGGGTGGCTTAGTCGGTTGAGCGTCCGACTTTCGCTTAGGTCATGATCTCGCGGTTCGTGGGTTCGAGCCCCTCGTCGGGCTCTGTGCTGACTGCCAGCTCAGAGCCTGGAGCCTGTTTCAGTCTGTGACCCCCTCTCTCTCTGACCATCCCCTGCTCATGCTGTCTCTCTCTCTCTCCTAGAAATAAATAAAACATTAAAAAAAAAAAAAGGAATCCCTACTGAGTTATAATGAATATTTTGGAGGAGTTCTTTCTTCAGAGTTTTTATCATCCAATGTGCTTAATCAAATTAAAATGTTTAAAATTCATGATCGCTCTTTTGATAAGGGTGCACTTAATTTCTTCAGAGATTTAGTCTGATCTCATTAAAACGTGTTGGTTTTTAAAGCAAAGGGTCTGTTGTTTACTCCAATGGTAGTATTTATTTCACCTACTTCAGCCTGAAGTCATCAGCAGTCAGTCTGGCATTGTCATTTTGCAGAACAATGCTGGCATTACAGGTGGTCACAGAAATAACCTAAATAGGGTAGATTGTGCAAAATGTTAAGTGCCAAAAGTCAGGGGAGAGTCCAGAATTTGATTCTTCATCTTCTCAACCCATCAAGTATGTGTTTCAGTATCATTTTTTCTACATTAAAAGAATCTGGCTTTATCTTCAGATGATCAATGTCCAGAGCTTAAGAGCCAAAGTGGAAGCTTTTATAATCACAGATACTTTTATTTCTCTTGATCAAAAAATACAAACTAAATATAAGATCAATAAAGCAGTTATATCTGTTTTGAAACTATTGGCCTACTTTTTTTTTAATTCTACATTTTTTCCCCCAGATACTGATTTAAGCACTGGGAATGGAGAGTGAGCAAATTCTACCTCATGCGAAAATTTTAAGCACATTTTACATTTTGTCTGTCATCAAAGTATGCAAATCCATATATCTTACCTGCCTTTTAAGATCTTCAATAACTGAGAAATATCTTGTGTAGTCATGATCTAGACCCCGGCAAGAGCCAGGCCCGTATTTCTCATACCAGGCCTTGGTTTTCTGCTCCAAATCTGTGTTTGCCTCCTCCAGAGCTCGTACGTGGTCCAGGTAGCAGGCCAGGCGGTCATTGAGATTTTGCATGGTCACCTTTTCATTCCCAGAAAGGAGGCCATGCTCGTTGCCAAGGAAACCAGCAGAGAAGCCCCCACCACCGTTATAGAAACCTGAACTAGAAGAAAAGCTCCCAAGAGTACAAGAAATGCTGCTTCCTGCTCCAGATCCACGGCACGCATTCCCGGCCCCGAAACCCAGACCTCCACCAGGCAGCCGCCCTGGGCCAGCTCGTGAGCAGACCCGCCTGGATCCACTGGAAAGTTGAAAAGACATGGCGACAGTATAGCGGAGCGACCCTTTCTCAGCAAAGAGCGAAGCAAAAGTACACCATCCGTAGCAGTGCTCTCCATTGGCCTTTTATAGGACTCTGCAGGTCATTGCAACCTTGACTGTTTCAAGCTGTAATAAAATATTACTCGCTCTCTAATTGTGGTTTTTCATAATTGGGTGACTTTTAATAGTGTCCAGTCTGGAGGTGGAAAGGTGCCCCCAGGATATCTTGGTCTATGAAAAAGGTACCAGGTCGAGTAATACTAAATCATACTTTCAAAGGTCAAAATTAAATACAAGTACCCATACATCTTTTTGACTTCTGGAAGAGATTCTAGGTGTTTTTTTCCCCATAGACAACAAAGAATTAATAATTCACATGAGAAATGTCTACTGTTTTTGTCCTGTAAATGTTTATTATGGAATATTTCTATTATTCATGCTTTACTGGACATTTCCTTTCTTATTTATAGCAGGTACTCTCAATATATAGCGACCTGTTGGTAGTGAGTTTTTTTACATTGATTTTTTAAGTTGAAAACTGAAATAATAGAAATCCTGCAGTACTTTGCTTATCAACTTGACCAAAATTAATGAATAGGTGGCAGCGGCAGAAAATTATTTGTATTGAGATTTCTTTGGTTGAGTCCAGGAGCAGAATATGCATTCAACAAACTTCCGAGTCTCCAAACTGTTAATTTCTCTACCTCACAAATATTGTTTACTGCCTTTTAACTTGAATTTATGTTTTTGAGTTATTAAGAATTATTTTGAGAATCGAACTTCCTATTGATGAATAGAGAGTAAAATATATGAAGGAGAGGTATGTTTTCATCCCTACCTAGAAAACCAATAATTATGGTCCTCGAGATGGAAGATTAGTTGTCACAGTAAGTAGCCTCTTCATTCTCTTTCCTTGATGCCCATGGGAAGTTATCCCATATGGTGTGACCCATTTTCCTGCAAGGCAAATGAAAATAATAACACTGAATGTTGAGCAGTTCTGATAATTAGTGACTATAAGACAGTCTGAAGGGCGCAAACATTTTGTAAATGTTAATTATTTAAATTATTATAATAAAACAAATATGTCAGACAGGGTCAGGTCTGTATAACTTATAATGCTACAAATTGACTACTGATTATGGGTTTAGATTGTTTAGAAACAGTAATTTTTTCCGAATGAGATTTTTTAAAAAAAATGTTTATTTTTGAGAGAGAGAGCGTGCGCGTGTATGCCAGTGTGAGTGGGGGCGGGGCGGAGAGAGAGGGAGAGAGAACATTCCAAGCAGGGTTCCTGCCAGCAGCGTAGAGCCCAATTCGGGATTTGGGCTCATGAGCCTGAGATTATTACCTGAGCCAAAATCAAGAGCGAGATGTTTAACCACTGAGCCACCCAGGTGCCCCCTGAATGAGAATTTTCAAGGCTGTGCGTTGCAGATACTTTGAAAAACACCCAAGATTATTGCTCCTAAAAGATACAGAATATCTGGCAGGATAGAACACATGGATTGTTTTGACCAAAATACTGTAAAAGAATATAAAACTGTAACTCAGGCCATTGCTACAGGTTTAGAACAGTGTGTGATTCAGGATGCACTTTGTGTTCAGAGACTTGTTATTGATTTTGTTGCGACCTGGTAACCATTTTCATCTTTTGCCCAAATGTCTCATGCATAAAGCTAGAGAAACAGAGTATGGGGTCAGTGTAATAGTTTATAAGTCTTTAGTGTCTTGGATAAGAGGTATTGTGAGGCTGCAAAGTATTATTAACATAATCGACTTATCTCTAGATACTTTATAAATACGAATTAACTTGTTATCTTTTGTAGAATGAGTTAGGCATATATTATTAGAACCATTTTGGGGATGAGTTGGCTGTGAAGCTAAGTGGCAACACAGATCACAAAGCATTTTTATATCCAAGCAGGACAGGAATGTATGATGCTTAACTCCTGGAAACACTGTCATCTGTTTGCTCACCAGGCAAGTCTCTTGACTTACTTTTTTTTTTTTTAACGTTTATTCATTTTTCAGAGAGACAGAGCATGAGCAGGGAAGGGGCAGAAAGGGAGGGAGACACAGAATCTGAAGTAGTGCTGATAGCTCAAAGCCTGACGTGGGGCTTGAACCCACAAACCGTGAGATCATGACCTGAGTTGAAGTCAAACGCTTAACCAACTGAGCCACCCAGGGGCCCCTTGAACTTTTCTTTTTTTTTTTTCTTTTTTAAATTTTTTTAATGTTCATTTACTATTGAGATACAGAGAGAGACAAAGCATGAGCATGGGAAAGGCAGAGAGAGGAGGAGACACAGAATCTGAAGCAGGCTCCAGGCTCTGAGCCGTCAGCACAGAGCCTGGCGTGGGGCTCAAACTTCACAAACCATGAGATCATGACCCAAGCCAAAGTCGGATGCCCAACAGACTGAGTACCCAGGTGTCCCCGCTTGAACTTTTCTTAGTCATAGATTTCCTCTACACGAATACTTGCTACAAAAGTTTAGGTATGCTTTAGTCCTTTCCAGAAGTGGGGGGTAGACTTAACAAATTCTCTAGGCCATTTCTATCTATACATTTCTTCCTCAAGTGCATATTCTAGGTACTCGAAAATAATTGAATTGAATTAAACTTTAAGTTATGCAGTGTAGATAGATGTCTGCTCACGTCAAGATAAAGACGTTCATCACATTATCTTCCTCTAATGATTGTAGGCTAATTTTGCCCCTGATAAATTCAGTGTTTAGTTTCAAACATGCTTCGTTATCTTTTTATGTTGTTTAAAATTTACATTCTACATTTCTGTTATCCAAGTTGGAATAGTATTTTTCTTGATCATGAATGAGGTTTGTTTTATTACTAGATACCTAGCTCTTTGGAGAATCAGATTCTTTTTAAAAATTTTTATTTTTTAAGAGGGAGAGAAAGGGGGGGCGGCAGAGTGGACAAGAGAGAGAAGCCCAGGCAGGCTCATGCACAGCACAGAGCCCGATGCCCAATGCGGGGCTTGATCCCACAATCCTGGGATCATGACCTGAACTGAAGTTAAGAGTCAGCTGCTCCATCCTACTGAGCCACTCAGGTGCCCCAAGAATCAGATTCAGGTGTGCCAGTCCTTCCCACAAAATGGCTTCTTTGGTTTTGATATTCCTACTCTGCTCTAAAGTGCACAGTGGACTTGAGGAATGAAATCAGACACTATCTGAAGCCACTCTGCAGGGTCCTTGTAAGGACTTACAGATGATGGCTTAACCTTAGTCTGTTTGGTGTTAGAATGTGCTTAGTTTTCTCCTCCCTTCCCTGGCTGGAGGGAGGATTCCTCATGGAATCATGAAGTTCTCAAAACTCTGGTATTCTGTTGGAGTGAAGCACACAGGCTCTGAGCCAGACCACCTGGATTAGCCTTCCAGCACCTCCACTTATTAGCTGTGTGACCTTCAGAAAGTTAGTCAGCCACTCTCTGCCTCAGTTTCCTTATGTACAAAAAGAACATGACAATAGTACCTATCTCAGCGTTGTTTTGAGAATAAAATGAGGCTTAGAATAGAGTTTAAAGTGCTGGGTATCACTATTACTGATTCTTTCCTGGAAGTTATGTAAAAAAAGTCCTGCATATACTTTGGTTTTGTTACCTTTTATTTTGTAAAAATTTTTAATGTTTTTTATTTATTTCTGACAGAGAGAGAGAGAGAGAGAGAGAAAGACAACATGAACAGGGGTGGGTCAGAGAGAGAGGGGGACACAGAATCTGAAACAGGCTCCAGGCTCTGAGCTAGCTGTCAGCACAGAGCCCAATGTGGGGCTTGAACCCACGAACCGTGAGATCGTGACCTGAGCTGAAGTCGGACGCTTAACCAACTGAGCCACCCAGGCGCCCCTGTTACCTTTTATTTTGGTGTCACTTCTAAGAAATCTTTTTCAAGACCAATGTCAAGGAGCTTTTTCCTATGTCTATGGCCATATCACCACGAACTCACCCAATCTTGTCTCCTATGTATTGTTTGAGGACTTTTATTGTTTTAGGTCTTATGTTTAGGTCTTTAATCCATTCTGAATTGATTTTTGTGTATAGTGTGTGATAGGGGCCACTTTCTCATGGGACCCTTTTTACATGTGGATATTCGGTTTTCCCAACAGCATTTGTTTTTGTTTTTTGTTTTTTTAAATATGCCTTTAAAGCTTACTTATTTTATTTTTGAGAGAGAGACAGAGAGACAGCACAAGTGGGGAGGGGCAGGGAAAGAGAATCCCAAGCAGGCTCTGCACTGCCAGCACAGAGTCGGATGCAAGGTTGGAACTCACAAACTGTAAGATCATGACCTGAGCTGAAACAGAGTTGGATGCTTAACCAACTGAGCCACCCAGGTGCCCCCCCAACGCCATTTGTTGAAGAGATTATCCTTTTCCCATCACGTATCCTTGGCCCCTTTGTTGAAGATAAGTTGACCATATATACATGCATTTATTTCTGAGATCTCTATTCTTTTTATTGTGGCAAAATACACAGAACATAGTTATTACTTTATCCATTTTTAAGCATACAATTCAGTGGTATTGAATACATTCATAATATTTTGCAACCACCATCCATCTTTATTACTGTTTTCATTTTGTAAAACTTAAACATGCCCATTAAACAATAACTCCCCATTGTCTTCTCCCCCAGCCCCTGGCAATCACCATTCTACTTTTTCTCCATATGAATTCAACTACTCTAGGTACCTTATATAAGGGGAATCATACAGTATTTGTCTTTTTGTGACTGGCTTATTTTACTTAATATAATGACTTCAAAATTTCACCCATATAGGAGCATGTGTCAAGGCTGCCTTCCTTTTAAAGGCTGAATAATATTCCATTGTATGTATATACCACATTTTGCTTATTCATTCATCATTGATGGTCACTTGGGTTGCTTCTACATTTTTAGTTATGAATGATGCTGCCCTTAACATGGATGTACATATATCTCTTCAAGATTCTGCTTTCAATTCTTTTGGGTATTCACCTGGAAGTGGAATTGCTGGATCATATGCTAATTCTATTTTTAATTTCTTGAGGATCTGTCATACTGTTTTCCAGAGTGACTGTACCAGTTTGCATTCCTATGAATAGTGCTCAAGGGTTCTAATTTCTCCACATTTTTATGTCTGCCATACTGTTTTATTTATTGTAGCTTTGTAATATATTTTTAAATCAGGAAGTGTGATTTGTCCTTTCTCGAAATTGCTTTAGCTATTAAGGGTCTTTCATGTATCTATATGAATTCCAGGATTGCTTTTTCTGTTTATGATAAAAAATGCCATTGGGATTTTGATAGGGATTGCATTAAATCTGTAGATTGCTTTGGTAGTATGGCCATTTAAACATTATTAATTCTTCCAGTTCATGAGCATGGGATGTCTTTCAATTTAGTTATGTGTGCTTTAATTTCTTTCATCATTTTATAGTTTTCTGTGTGTAAGTCCCTCATCTCCATAGTTAAGTATTTCTAAGCATTTTATTAATTTTGATGCTATTATAAATGGAATTGTTTTCTTAATTTTCTTTTTGAATAATTTATTATTAAGTGTATAAAATGTAACTGTTTTTTATGTTGATTTTGTATCCTGCCACTTCGCTGAATTTATTCATTAGTCATGACAGTTTTTTGGTGAAGTCTTTAGGGTATTCTGTATGTAAGTGCATGTCATCTGCGAATAAAGACAATTTTACTTCTTCTCTTCCAATTTAGGTGCCTTTTATTTCTTTTTCTTGCCTAATTGCTCTGGCTAGGAATTCCAGTATTGAATAAAAGTGGCAAGATTGAACATTCTTGTCTTATTCCTGACATGGAGGAGAAGCTTTCAGTTTATTTTTTACCATTGAGTATGTTATTAGCTGCAGTATTGTCCTACATGGCCTTTATTATGTTGACTTACATTCTTTCTATACCTAATTTGCTGAGCATTTTTATCATGAAAAGGTGTCGAGTTTTGTCAAATGCTTTTTCTGTATCTATTGAGATGATCACATGATTTTTACCCTTCCTTCTGTTAATGTGGCATAGCACATTTACTAATTTCTGTATGTTGAATCATTCTTGCATCCCAGGGATAAATCCCATTTGATCATGGTGTATGATTCTTTTAATGTGCTGTTGGATTCTTTTTGCTAGAATTTTGTTGAAAATTTTTGCATCATAGTTCATCAAGGATATTGGCCTGTAATTTTCTTTTCTGTAGCATCTTTGTCTGGTTTTGGTATAAGAGCAATGCTGGCCTTTTGTACAATGAGTTCGGAAGTGTTTTCTCCTCCTCAGTCTTTTTTTTTCTTTCTTTCTCTGGTTGGTCTGGTGAAGATTTGTTATTTTTATCTTTTCAAAAAGCCAACTCTCAGTCTTATTGATCTTATCTATCTCTTTTCTACTCTCCATTTCATTTATTTCTGTCCTAATTTTTATTATTTCCTTCCTTCTGCTAACTTGAGGCTTCATTTCTTTTTCTAGGTCTTTGATGTGTAAAGTTAGATGGTTTATTTGTGAACTTTCTTCTTTCTTGATATGGGTGGTTATCCGAGAAAGTTCCCTCTAAGTACTGCTTCTGCTACATCCCATAAGTTTTTGGTATGTTATATTTTCATTTTCATTTGTCTCAAGATGTTTAAAAAAATTTTTTTTAATGTTTTATTTATTTCTGAGGGGGGGGCCAGTATGAGCAGGGGAGGGTCAGAGAGAGAGGGAGACACAAAATCCAAAACAGTCTCCAGGCTCTGAGCTAGCTGTCAGCACAGAGCCCGATGCGGGGCTCGAACCCATGAGCTATGAGATCATGACCTGAGCTGAAGTCAGACACCCAATCGACTGAGCCACCCAGGTGCCCCTCAAGATCTTTTAAAAAATTTTCCTTTTGATTTCTTCTTTGACCCACTGGTTGTTCAGGACTGTGTTAGTTAATTTCTACATATTTTTGAATTTCCCAATTGTCCTCCTGTTATTGATTTCTAGTTTCATACTCTTGTAGCCAGAAAAGATACTTGATATGGTTTCAGTTTGTTAAGATGTGTTTTGTGGCCAAACGCTGTGGAATTCCACACTTGCCCTATCTAGTTCCTACATCTCTCTCTTTTCCATTCTACCTTTAAATATCACCATTTAAAGTTTTTGTTGTTGTTGTTATTTTAAGGATGTTTTTGATTCTTCACTTTCTTATTTCCATTTCGATGAGCAAGTTGCACTCAAGGATTAGATTTTATAAACTTTTATTCTCATTGCCAGCACTTAGCAAATGTGTGTAACAAGTGTTTATAGAAGGAAGGGGGAAGATCTAAAATTTTCCAGAGATGTGAAAAAGACTCCAACCAGTTGGCCTGTTAAACTTACTCCTAACGTGTGAAGGCCACTGAATTAAACAGAAGAAATTAAAAATAAGATTCAGCTCCCATCTGGAGTATGTTTAAAATGCAAAGATTGGCCACAACCAGGAAAGATGACTTGCAACAAGAAGTTTTTATTGAAACACCACCATAGAGAAATCCAAAGAAACGCTACAATTCTAAAAGTAGGTTGTCTTAACTCATTGGAAGAAAAGCAGAAAAATAAAAGGGCTTTTACTTAGGAACCTGGCTTCAGGTTGGTGTTTTCATATAGGGGCTCTTCTTTGGGGGTTCAGGAAGGCACTCTCTGTTCACTCTTTATGTTGTTGGTTTTGGTGAATTTCTCTTCCACAGTGTGAACTCTGGATGAGAGAACTTTGCCACGAGGATCTATTTCTTCAACAATTGTCTTAACCATGGCGGTTTTAGATGAGTCTAAAATGACACATAGGGATTGTTAGAATTTATCAAATTCATAAAGGGGAAATAATTAACTCATCATTTGAAACCTACAAGTAAATACCGAATATTCAACACAGCTTTTGTTTACCTTTTGTCTGATTTCCTGGTCCCCCGTAGCCTTTTGACTTAACACAAGAGCTGTATAAATATAGAGAGCTTATATCAATTATTTCACTCTATTTTGCTGAGGAAACTGGAAAACAAGGATCTAAGATGGGAGATCTCGGCGACACCTGGGTGGCTCAGTCTGTTAAGTGTGGCTCTTGATTTCGGCTCAGGTCATGATCTCACTGTTCATGAGTTTGAGCCCTGTGTGGGGCTCCAGGTTGGCTATGTGGAGCGCGCTTGAATTCTCTTTCTCTCTCTCTGCCCCTCCCCTGCTCTCTCTCACCCTCCCTCTCTCAAAAATAAATAAACTTAACCAAAAAAAGATGGAAGATATCTGGATTCTAAATAACACTAGAAGGGGATTATGTACACATGATATGGGTCATATATATTTTATACCTGATTTCAAAAAATCTTTAATAACCTTAAAATGTTTTCTCAAAGGAAGCTGTACTTACCCATCCTCTCCATCTATCAGGCGGCAATAGGTGTCAATTTCCTTTTCCAGGTGGACCTTGATGTCGAGCAGCTGCTCGTACTCCAGTTTCTGGCCCTCCGTCTCGGTTCGGACCTGGTGCAGCTGTTCCTCCAGGGCCCCGATCTGAGCCTGGATCTGGGCGAGCTGCGTGCAGTAGTTCCCTTCGGTCTCGGTCAGGGAGCACTCCAGGGAGTGTTTCTGTGGATCAGTAAGACATAGTTTAGTAGAAAATGTCACAATGTTTTAGAATAAGACAGCGCGCTTAAGAGACATTTAAGAGAGTTATTCTTACATAATGCAAAAGACCATATTTACCCCCAAAGATTCAACCTTGTTCGATATTAATTGTTGCCTTTATTAGATATCATACTGTTGTTGTGTTTGAGAATGACACAGTTGGTGGTGATCGTCACTCATGTCCAAGAGTGTTAGTAAAGATGAATTTGTTTCTTCATAGGGCCCAGTGTAAAGATCCCTCAATCCCACCAATATAGTCTATGCTTGTGAGTCTGGCACAATTTGCCACATTTTATTCCCCAGGAATAAAAGTTCCCCCACAATGAGCTGCCTTGTTTCTAATCATGTACAGCCTTTTCTCATGGAGATTGTGGCTCTTCTATTAAAAAACTATGCCCTAGTGAAATGCATAAACTTTCCAGAAGTAAAATGACCCAAAGGAAAGAATGACCTTTTAAAGCTTTAAATGGTTTGACTCATCAGCTTGTGAATCCAAATGGGTTTATACAGGGTCTTGCCTAAAGAGGGATGCCTGCTATAATTCTAGATGGGATGAAGATAAGAGTGTCTTACTCTTTCATCTGCAAGAATTTTTTTTTTTTTGCGAAGTCCCAATTTTATATACATTCATGCCTCTTTTGTGGATAAACTCTAAAGGTCTGTTCACTAGCCATAGTGGAAAAAGTATAGAGGTGGGAGCTGGGAAATCTGGAAAGAAAGTTCTCGTTCCTTCGTATTCAACTGTGGGGCTCTGGGAAAACTGCTTATCTTCTTTGAATCTTAGATTGTTCTTTCGGAAGTAATGACATGAATTATAAAGTCTGCCCTGCCCAAGCCTCAGGGTTATTGTGGACTCAAGTGGGGGAAAGTGCTGGGTAAACCCTTAATGAAAAGGTTACTATTATTACCATGCCTGTTTAGCTTTATAGGCAACCTTTATGCCTCTGCTTTGCATCCTGTTTATGCCACTTAAAAACGAACTTGTAAGTACTCTTAATTAAGTGGCCCAAAGGAATGCTCGAAGAGGAAGCTAGGAGGGGTGCAAATGTATTTTTGCACTCCATGGAGAATGGTTTTTGATCTTTTGACTTAGGAAGGAAGACTCAGGGTAAAAACTCTTTTCTTTTTTGGGGCACCTCAAAAGAACTGTACCTGCTAATTTCTAATGTTTCATATTATGAGCATCTCGGTATACTCTCCAGGCAAAGAGGATTCTGCTGGGCAAACTGCAAAGGTGTCTTATTTCAAAGCACGGTCATCAATGGATAAAAACAAAAATAAGTAATATCACGTGGAAGAAACACTCTCTTGATTTTTTCCTCAACTTCTGAAACAAATCTTCTTTTCCTTTTACTAACCATTGCTAAGAGGGACTGAAGTTCAATCTCCAGGGTCTGAAGAGTACGTTTCATCTCCGTAAGCTCATTCCGCGCGGAGGTGGTGGCACCAGCATCGTCGGAAATCTGCTGCTGCAGCGAAGCGCTCTACAAGGGGGGGCAGTGTGTTAGGGTACAGCCTGCCTTGCATCGGCATTCAGGGCCCTGCAAGCGCGCCCCCGCGGAGTTTCACCTTCTCGTGGAACCAGGCCTCCGCGTCCCTGCGGTTCTGCTCGGCCAGGTCTTCGTACTCGGCCCGCATGTTGTTCAGCAGGACCGTAAGGTCCACCCCCGGCGCCGCGTTCATCTCCACGTTCACGTTCCCTCCAGCAGCGCACTGCAGAGCCTTCATTTCCTAAAAGAAATTTAACCATGTTAGGAGCTGAATATTTTCAAAGAAACTAGAAAGACAGGATGCAGAAGGTTAGAAGCGTTAAAAAAAATGGGGGGAGGGGGAGTTTGTTTCTTTGGAAGCGGATGAATAAGAACATTTCAGTCTAAGCCATATGGAGAATTTGATGAGTTCCTTTTGGAATATTGATGTCAGACATTCTGACACCCGTCATCTGAAATTCATTTTGCAATTTCGGGACCAAGGCGGATTGTGGAATCGGGGGAGACAGAGCGCCTACCTCCTCGTGGTTCTTCTTGAGGTAAGCCAACTCCTCGCTCAGAGTTTCTAGCTGTATCTCTAGGTCGGTTCTGCACAGAGTCAACTCATCCAGGACCCTGCGCAAACCACTGACATCTGCGTCAACGCTCTGGTGGAAGGCCTGTTCATTTTCAAACCTTAGGAAAGAGTTGATACCTGCTCAGTCCCATCACTTGTTACGTCATCCTAAAACTCCAACCATGCTTTGAGGTCGAACTGTTAAAATCTACTCAAAACTTCCGTTAGAGATGGGCATGGAGGAGGGCACTTGTGGGGATGAGCACTGGGTGTTATATGGAAAACAACTTGACAATAAACTATTTGTAAAAAAAAAAAGTTAGATACAAGATTAAAAAAAAAAACAACTTCCGTTAGACCACCCGCAGTGCAATGAACAAATTTCTTTGAAGGAAGAGAATGGGAACACTCGAAATTCTCTTGCATATGATCTTAACATTCATTTGTATCAGTTCCTTAATTTCCTAAAATATGTCACGCAGCTGGTCATTCTATGCATTTGGTTCAAAACAAAGAATAAAACGAAACAAGTGAGGTGACCTCCAATAGCCTAAATTAAAGGGAGGAAATATTGAGATAAACTTTGGTTTCTCTTCAGCTCTACTTACTTCAGCCTGAAGTCGTCAGCTGTTAGTCTTGCGTTATCATTTTGCAGGATAATATTGGCATTACTGGTAGTTACAGAAATTATCTGATAAATGGAGAGTTAAGAGTGAGGAAATACTCAAAGTGTCACATTCCCTTGAAATAAAGTCACCTATGAAATTATAGTAATCTTTCTGGCATTCTATCTCTAATAATAAGATGATTCTTTTGGAAACAGGAAATTAAGTCTGGCCTCTTTTACCCTTCACCCCACCCATTAAAAAAATCCTTTCTATGGAAAAACTTATAAATAATATAGCAGGAACCATTGGGTTGTTTTTTATATTTTCACATCATGAAAAGCATAAACGTGCATACCTCATACAGGTATGGGTGAGCCATGTTCAAAGATTAGAATTTTAATATAAATTACTTTTAATATTGGGGCACCTGGGAGCTCATTCGGTTGAG
>NW_027532426.1:1735590-1770300 GCF_008692635.1 Crocuta crocuta | reverse complement strand
TGAACTACTGAAAATTAGAAGCTGAGAGCAAAGCCTGGCTGTGTGTAACATCGTACACATTTGTGGGTTCTTGTGTGGCTAACTACTCTCTGGGGTATTAACCCTCACGACATTGTGTTTCTTACCTGGTTCCTGAGGTCATCAATTATTGGGAAGTATCTGCTGTAATCATGATCAAGACCCCGGCAGGAACCAGGCCCAAATTTCTCATACCAGCCCTTGATCTTCTGCTCCAGGTCGGCGTTGGCCTCCTCCAGGGCGCGCACATTCTCCAGGTAGGAGGCCAGCCGGTCGTTGAGGTTCTGCATGGTCACCTTCTCGTTGCCCGACAGGAGGCCATGTTCATTCCCCGAGAAGGCAGCGCAAGAAGCATTGCCCCCTCCGAGCCCCCCGCCATAGCCGCCTGCAGGTGAGCTGCCCCCAAAAGCGCAAGAGAAGCCACTTCCGATACCTGGCACGCCACATGCATTTCCAGCCCCAAAGCCCGCTCCCCCGCTAGAGCCAAGCCGTCTGGATGCGGAAGAAAAGCGCACAGACATGATGTCCAGACTGGAGAGCTTGTTCCTGGAGTGAAGCTTCGTGGGCAAACGTTCTGCTCAAACAGTCGAGCTTGTCTTTATATACACATAACCAGGGTGTTTCTTGATGAACTTTGCTACCCATAGCAAAACGGTGTTTGCCAGCTCATCGTGAATTATTCATAATTGGGTGATTTTTTTTTTTTTAATGAATGCCTTTACCCTACTGTGTCCTTTTCTGTAGGTGGATAGTTGCCTTGAGGTTATTTGTTATCTCCAAAATGGGACAGGGAGGAGTATTATCAGGATTATTATAGTCATGCATTTCAAATTTAGTATGAGCAATCCTTCCTTCCTCCAGGCTTTAGGACTATACAACTCCTATAAGAATAAAAAAGTGTGATAGACAGATTTCTCTTTCCCCTCCTCAAACTAACAACATTACATTTTTTTTCCAGCATGTGAGGCATCACAGTCATGATTTTCAGTGGATAATATGATCTTTTTTCCAGGTATATGGAAAATAATTTCAAGATCATGGGCTCATGGCACTGGAGGAAGTAGGCCAGGTCTTAAATGAAAATTGGGGAATTAAATGGACTCTTATTTGGTGACAGAAAGTCTTCCTCGATCTTTATCCCTCCTGAGTTACCATTTCATTTTTACTGGTTTTCTGTTTAAGCTCTGTTGCCATCCAGGTTAAATAAAGGTATTAGTTAACGTCTCTGGGCCTAGTTTTCTTATCTTTAAGATGAAGGGTCTAAAACTATGGCCTGTATGCTGCTTTCTGTTTCTAGATTTCTTGTACTTTTACATTTCTTCCTTTCACTATTTCTTTTTTTTAATGTTATTTATTTTTGAGAGAGAGAGAGAGAGAGACAGACAGAGTGCAAGCAGGAGAGGGGCAGATAGAGAAGGAGACACTGGATCTGAAGCAGACTCTAGGCTCTGAGCTGTCAGCATAGAGCCCAACATGGGCTCGAACCCATGAATCGTGAGATCATGACCAGAACCAAGGTCAGGCACTTAACTGACTGAGCCACCCAGGCACCCATCTTCCTCTCATTATTTCTAGAAAAATTTTCTGCATTTACTTCCTCCACCCTTCTCTTCCTACTCACTCCTGAATTTTGGCCCCAGCATTTCACTGAAATTAACTCTAAGAGATTGCTAAATCTCTAATCCAGTCAGTATTTCTTGTGTTTGTTCTCCTCCACTATCTTGGACACATTTGATACTGACCACCCCAGGCTTACTGAGCTCTGAACAATTGCCTTCTGGGAAGACTTCTATTAGAATATTTCTGTTTGCTCCTGTTCTTTCTTCCATTCAGTGCATCTGTGCTCTAAATTTTGTCATTCCTTACAGTTTTGTGCTTGGTGTTCTTGTTTCCTACCCATTCTCCTTTGGTGCTGTTATCACTTCTTGTTGCTTTGGGTCTAGGTGAATGGCTTCTAAACAAGCATCTTNGGGGATGAGCACTGGATGTTATATGGAAACCAACTTGACAATAAACTATTTGTAAAAAAAAAGAAAAAAACAAAAAAAAACCAAACATCTTTAGCACTGGCCTCTGCCGCATTCTAGACCCATGCCTCACTATGTCCACCAGACATTTCTACTGAAAGGCTCTGTCACAACTTCTAGTCCAACACTCACACTTTGTTATCTCAAATTTGTCATCAGACTTTGATCTTTTGTATCTTTTTTCATTACTTACTGGTGGAATTACTGTGACTCATGCTCAAGATTGCTAAGAAATCTTTAATTTCTGTCATCTTCCAACAGCTCACATCCAACAAATTAATAGTCCAACTGAACCGACTTCTGCAGTGTCTCTTGAAGCATTTTTCTCTTCTATTTTCTTTTTACTCTCTTTTTTTTAGCTCAATTATTGAATTTTTGGTTCAAGTCTTTCCTTTCCATCCTGATCACTAGGCAGATAATAAGTCAAGGTACTATTCTAAAACACACCACCATTCATGTAATTGAAAGAATGTGGGTTCTTTCAGATATATTCAGATATATCAGCATCCATATCCCAGTTCTGCAACTTTCTGTCTGTGTGACCAATGCAAAATTCATTCTCGCTGAGCCGCCATTTCTAAGAAGGAGCCACAACTTGTGTTTCTGTGAGTTTAAAAACATGGTTTAAAATCCATGGCCTATAAAACTAGATGAAACTCCTTTGCCTGACATGTAAGTTTCTTCTTGAGGTAGGTTGTACTCACCTGACATGTTTATTCTTTTATTTTACTGCTCTTCTCCCTTCCCTCCTTTTGGTCTTTGCTCATATTGTTCTCTCCATTTGAGATTATTTGAGATCTTGCATTTGCCAAGAACAATGGATATCACTTTCAATTATAGAGATTGAACATGAAGTTGCTAAAAATATAAATTTTCATGACCTAGTAAGTGACTAAGCCGAAAAACAAGCCAGAAAATCTGCTGGTTGAGTAAGAAATCATATTAATAGGGGCACCTGGGTGGCTCAGTCAGATGAGTGTCCGACTTCGGCTCAGGTATGATCTCACAGTTGGGAGTCTGATCCCCATGTCGGGCTCTGTGCTGACAGCTTGTAGCCTGGAGCCTGCTTTGGATTCTGTGTCTCCTTCTCTCTCTGTCCCTCTCCCACTTGTGCTCTGTCTCCTCTATCTCTCAAAAATGAATAAATGTGAAAACAAATTTAAAAAAGAGCATATTAATAAAGCAGTATAGCCTATTATATTACATAAAATTATGACATCATAAATGTTATTTCTTTGCAATCTGTAAGATTATGTTATATCTGTATTACTAAACCTCTATTATATAAGGCATGAAATGTTTTTAAAGAAAAATATTCATGTGTTAGTACCTCTAACTGAATTTTTTCCTGACTTTTGAACACGGGACCTGACATTTTCATTTTGGATTAGGCCCTGCAAATTAGGTAACCATTTCTAGTTGTCAGGTTTTTCTCTGGGGTAGCTGAAGAGTTCTAGAGAAAAGACCTGCAGGTGCTTGAGTGTTTCCCACCACAGAATGCTTACTGCACAACCATCCTGGAATCTCTCTCTCTCTCTCTCTCACACACACACACACACACACACACACAGCCTCCAAATATTTAGGGCTTTACTCTTAAAGATGAGCAGAATTTCAGAAATCACCATACACTGGAAAACACGTCAATGTGAAAGACAAAGACTCAAAGAAAGAAGAAAAAAATGGCACTTGGGAAACAGATAGTAAAGGAAGCTGAAAGAAAACTTAAAAGACAAAATACCTATCATTAATGTCCTTAGAAGTAACAAAAATACTACATATTTGAAGCATGAATACAGTACCATTAAAATTGAATAGTATAAGAAAAGGGCTTTCAGGATTAAAAAAAATAACTTCCAAAATAATTTCCAAAATAACTTCAATGGATGGGTTGGAAAATAAGGTTAAGAAAAAATCTCCCTAAAAGACAAAAAGATGTATAAAAGAAAAGATTAGAAAATTAGAGGTTTAGTCCAACAAGAACAACCTTAAGTAACTCTTTCAGAAAGAGAGAAAGAAGAAATGATGAAAAAATCATATTATAAACCTATTTCATAATACTACTCAGATCTAAAGAACCTAGCTGCTAAGTTGAAGGAGGCCACCAAGAACTATGAGTAATAAATGAAAAAGAACCACAGCAGAGCACATGCTCAGTTTATTTCTGAGAACCATGGAGAAAAAGAGAACACTTAAAATATGAGAGGAAAAGACAACACATCCAGTGATGGGGGAAATCAGAATGGCTCTGGAATTTTCAACAGCCCTGGAAGTCATGATTCCAAAGAAGAATGGTTTCAAAATTCTACTTGAAAATGGTATCCAGAGCATCTGGGTGGCTTAGTCTATTAAGTGTCCAATTCTTCATGTTGGTTCATGTCACGATCCCATGGTTCGTGAGATCCAGCCCCGCATTGGGGTCTGTGCTGACAGTACAGAGCCTCCTTGAGATTCCCTGTCTCTCTCTTTCTGCCCCTCTCCCTGGCTCATGCTCTCTCTATCTCTCTCAAGATAAATAAATAAACTTAAAAATAGACACCATGGTATCTCCATGTCTAGCAGTTAAATAAGACTAGATGAAATATCCTGATGCTGAATAAATTATTGTAAAATGTCTTTTAAATTCATATCTAAGCTGAAAAGAAAATAAAGGAAGTCATTAAAGAAAAAGAAAATGTATATAGCTAAAATATGAGTGGTGAGCAAACAAAAGCTCGAGTCATCCTAGAAATATACTCAGAGCAGAAACAGATTTTCTGCTTAAGAATTCCATTGAGGAGTAAGATTTGGAACTGACCAAGTGTCATAGTTGAACTTGAGACCACCACTTAAAGCTGTATATCTCCAAAGCCTATGTCTTCGGTAGAAAAGATGAAGTTACAAAAGTCTCCATGCTGGCCAAATGGAGAAACTAGTAAATCATTCTGTCACTGATGGTACTGAGTAAAAATTCAATAATGTTAATGTCATTGATATTTGATGATGACTTATAATCATGGCCTTACTCTGAAACAGTCTTACAATTTGAATTCATGCCCACTTACTCTGGGAACCCCAATCCAAGAAATTCATTTAAGATGTTTTCAGGTTGGTACTTCTCCATAGTACCCAGGGGAAATCATCTCTGTCCTGGTCCTGCAGGACTCCCAAAGTTAAATTCCAACCATATCTACACTCATAATGAGATAAAACAAACATGTGAGGAAACAAACACATATGACTAAGAGCCAACACTAACTACAGTCTATAGAATAGGACGTCAAAGACCAAGGATAATAAGATTACAAGAAAGCGTATGCAAAAAAGGTGTGGTTTTTGTGTTTAGGGAAGTGAAAGAGAGAACTGCCAGTGTTACAAATGAATGAGTGACTATCAAAAATGACTAAGTAAATTTTAAAAAGAGATGAGAATGGAAAATAAATAGATAAAGAGTATGAGGAGGACACGGATCATGATGGACACTGAGCAATGTATAGAATTGTTGGATCACTGTACACCTGAAACTAATAGAGCACTGTGTGTTATTTATACTTAAATAAGAAATGGGAAATATAATAACTAAAACTGAAAATTTTAACTGAGCATTAAGCAACAGATAAGACATAACTAAGAAGAAAGTAAGTAAATTGTAGGGAAAATGATAGGGTATTCTAAATGAAAGAGAATGAGACAGAGGAAGAGCAAAAGAGAGGGGGGTGGTAGAGAGAGAGATTGGAGAGAAATTCTGGCACACTTTTCATTGGAATCACCCTAAAGACAACACTAACAGAATAAGGTAGAGGGTAAGAATTTTCTAGAATAGACTAGAAATAGTTCTCCAATTTAAAAGGCAAAATGAATTTAAGAATCTACTTCTAGTCACATGGTGATGATGCTGAAGAACACCAAAGACAAGGAAAAGACCGTAAAACAGCCAGAGAAAATAGAGATCATCTACAATGGAACCATAATTAAACTGTCAGCAGCTTCCATTAGCAACAACAGAAACTGAAAGACACTGGAGTGATCTCTACAAAATATTAAAGATAATTCTCACATTAAAACTCAGCATCAAACAGAAATGTCTTTCAAGAATAAGGTGTGGATTCTGGGAACTCATGGCAGTAATGGCAGAATTTTTGAATCCTCACATAGAGATCACACAGAACAATTATATCACAAAACCAGAGACCCATGTACACTTTTATTATTTTTTTAATGTTTATTTATTTATTTTGAGAGAGAGAGAATCCCAAGCAGGCTCTGTGCTGCCAGTGCAGAGATTGATTCAGGGCTCGATCTCGTGAATGGTGAGATCATGACCTGAGCTGAAATCAGCAGATGTAATACTCAGAATCTATGATATATATAGGTATATGCCTTTCTATCTATCTATCTATCTATCTATCTATCTATCTATCCATCCATCCATCCATCCATCCATCCATCCATCTATCTACAGGTATATAATATATCTATATGACAATATAAAATTCTGTATGATGACAAAAAGATTAAAAATAGCAAAAACAACACATTTGTATCATCCAATAACAAATGATAATTCACTTCTCTTGTAAGGAGCCCTTCAGAAATCTTGGGTGTTTGCTAAAAGAAGAAATATCAGGGGTACCTGGGTGGTTCAGTCGGTTAAGTGCTGTCTCTTGATTTTGGCTCAGGTCATGGTCTCATGGTTTGTGAGTTAGAGCCCTGCATTGGGCTTTGTGATGACAGCACAGAGCCTGCTTGGGATTCTCTGTCTGCCCCCCCCCCCCCACATGCTGTTTTTGACAAAAAGGAGGTGGATATCAGTTTGTGATTTGTGCTTTAACAACCTCCCAAGCATAATATCTGACATCTCCTTCAGATGGCAACTGATTCCTTGTAAGTGCCCTCAGTATAGAATCTCACCACAGCAAAAAGCAATCTGCAAGGATTGGAGAAGAACATGTGATTATTGATAAGGGACCATAAGGCAAGCTGAGGGCCAAGCACAGCTAGCATTACCCCCCTCCTGACTGCCCCTGCCCCCAAGTTGGGATATGTGTGACATTCCTCAGGCACTCCTGGCTGCCCAAGGACAAAGGAAAGGACAGAAAGCAAATTGATAGAATCTCCACAAGTTTACAAATATATTAGTCAATTACAAGAAAAAGGCAATCTTATCAATAGCCTAATCTCCAGAAACTGTAGACTCAGTTTCCTGGAGCCCCAACACCACCCTCCCCTCCATAGTGATGTGGGAAACAAAGGCAAGAAGGAAATGGCAGATCTCTGCTTTGGATTTGGTGTCTCCCTCTCTCTCTGTCCTGCCCCCCCCCCAACTTGTACTGTGTCTCAGAAAATGAATAAATGTTAAAAACAAATTTTAAAAAAGGAAATGGCAGATAAAATTGAATTTCCTTGTAATCTGCAGCCTATTGACAAATATTTGAGGCAGGCAGAGTAGTTTCTCCAGGAAATCCCTACTGTCTTAATGTTAATGTTTTGCTAGAGGGACTAAGAACCTTAGCTTGACAATAGCTAGACCTCCTGTAATCTGTGAGTCTTTAGCATGTGGAAAATCCCTTAAACTTCCTCTTGACTTCACCTCCCCAAGCCCATAGTATTTAATGAGTCATTTTTCACAACCCCAGTGCAGCTCTTTCTGCCCACAGGTCCTGTCCCCGTGCTTTCATAAAATCACCTTTTTACACCAATGACGTCTTTAAGAATTCTTTCCTGGCCATCAGCTCGGAACCCCACCATCACCCCAAAAGGTCATCAGTTATTAGCAGAACTCCTGAAGAACTCAGGAGCCCCAGAATTCTGCAAAGTGAAGGAAGATCATAGACCTAAACGCTATGGTGAATTCTCACTCTCCTCAAAAGGAAGGACAGATTTAAGTCTAAGTTCTTAAGACTTAAGAAGATGGGATATTTGCTTGGATCCTATGAACTCGACAGAACATGAAGGAAACACACCCAGAATTTCATTTTATATCTGTTCCTTTGCTAAATAGATACACAGGGAATTCTGGTTTGTTCCCTTGGCAAAAAATTGTTAAAAAACAAAACTGAGTAAATTTGAAGATCTAATTGGCTTTAGTAAACAATGCATGAATTGGGCAGCGCTCCACCTAGCAGGTAGAGTGGTGCCCCAAGGAGCTGTACAAAATGGAAGGCTTTTATAGGAAGGAGGGTGAGGCAAGAGGGTATTAGCAACAGAAAAAGAACAAAAGGATTTTTACTTCTTCTTTTTCGGGGGAAGAGAAGGGCAGGTTTTTTGTTTTTCTGATTTATCACGCAGATGACCTCACCATTTCCTATCAGGAAATTTCAGATGGACTATTAAAAGGTCACATTGCTGGAATAGGTCTAAACTGTAATTAAGTTTTGGTTTGCTGCTGGGGGGGCAGATGAATTCATTTTAGGCTTGTAATTTCTTCTTTTTAAAAAATGTTTGTTCACAAACTGAGGACTGATGGGTGTGGGGGGGAGGGGAAGGGGGAATGGGCATGGAGGGGGCACTTGTGGGGATGAGCACTGGGTGTTATATGGAAACCAACTTGACAATAAACTATTTGTAAAAAAAAAAATGTTCATTTTGAGACAGAGAGAGAGAGTGCGAGGGAGGGAGGGGCAGAGAGAGAAGCCCAACTCTGGGCTGGTGTTGTGGAGCCTGATGACCTGAGCTGAAATCAAGAGTTGGATGCTTAACCGTCTGAGCCACACAGATGCCTCTGTAATTTCTTCTTCTTTCTGCTTTTCTTTCTCCCTTTTTCTTTCTCTTTTCTTTCTTTCTTTCTTTCTTTCAACAAAATGATGACTTAGAGTTATTTGCTTTTCTTTTGAATCTTGTCACATCAACAGCACCCTTACCACAAAGTGCAATGCCGGCTTCCTGTACTACAGTGGGAGTATGATCCTGATTCCAGTCCAGGGTGTGGGTTTTTTCCCCCCCACACCAAGCAATTCTCTGACACAATTGTTAGCAGCAATTGCCCCACACTCAATTCTGACACCATCTACCTGGAGATAGGTGAAGGGTTCAGTCTTGTTAGACTGCTCACTCTACCTCCAACTAGTTCAGACCCCAGTCTCAAGTCTGGGCTGTCTCTTGTGCCTCTAACCCACTGGCTGTAGATCACAGGTTTCCCCAGGACCCCCTCCTTGGGTCGATTAATTTGTTAGGGTGTTTCACAGAATTCAGAGAAATATTCTACTCACTAAATCACTGGTTTATTATAAAAGGATAGAAACCAAGAATAGTTATATGGAAGCGATATACAGGCCATGGTGTGGGGAAGGGGCATAGAGCTTCTTTGCTTTCTCCAGGTGCACCGCTCCCCCCGAGTCTCTACAGGTTCATCCACCTGGAGGCCTTGCGAACCCTGTCCTTGTGGGGTTTTATGGAGGCTTCATTTCATAGGTGTGGTTGATGAAAGCATTGGCCTTTAGTGATTGAACTCAACCTCCACCCCCCTTCCCTCCCAGGAGGTGGGTTGGAGATGGGACTGAAAGTTCTAACCCACTCATCACAAGGTTGGCTCATCTGGCTCACCCCCCATGTTTAGTTTCCCTATAGATTTTCCAAAAGTCACCCCGTTAACATCACCAAAGAACCTCGAAAGCTCTCCGCATCTTGGAACTTCCAAGGGTTTTGGAACTTCTGTGCCAGGAAATGGATGAAAATATCCTTCTTATTATAAATCACTACATCACACCAGGAAAAGCTGGTTACCATGGAGACAGTGTCTTTAAAATCAATGTGTTATGAGCACAGCTGATAAGCAGGGCTGGGGTCATTGGTGTGAAACCTGTGCAGCACACAAGGTCTCATGTGTGCTCATGCTTGGTTCCATGCTTTTCTGTTACCATCTTGATATTCTTAATAATTTTATCCCTGAACTTGTGTCTTGTAAGTGAAGCTCACTGAGGTAATGGGACAAGCATTTGAGCAGAGGAGTATGGAAATATGTTTTAGTTTTCCCTTCCTGCGTCAGCGGCATGTAGCATATGCAATGCCCAGGCACACAACATTCTGGTGGACCCGTCCTGTGAGTTTGGTGAGACGAAAGCAAGTGCAAGGGTAAGTATGTCTATGACTGAGTAAGTAGGGCTTCTGACAACCCAGAGAGGCCAGGCTTTCCATTCAAATGGAATTTGTTTCACATGCAGAGAGAAGGCAGTGGTGTTCTAAAAAACATGAACTTCCAAGGAAACTGTGAACCACTTATGCTGAAAACAATGATATAGAAAGATAGAGCCACCCCCTGCTTCTTTTCCTATCTCTTTTTACTCATCAGTATGCCAATGGTATGCATTGGTAGAATGTGAGCACACAGTAAAACCTTGGTTTGAGAGCATAATTTCTTCTGGAAACACACTTGTAATCCAAAGCACTTGAATATCTGAGTGAATTTCAAGAACCATTGGCTCAGTTGTGATCATGTGACGTTTGGTGTCACGTACTACTCCTAGGGCAAGGCATTGCTCAGCTTATCAAGTTAAAATTTATTAGAAATGTTTCCTCATCTTGTGGAATACTCCCAGAACAAGTTACTCACAATCCAAGGTTTTACTGTTTTAAGAAGTGACAGAAAACTAGTTGAGTTGGTTTGGTGCAGTGTTTCCACTGTTTTGGTAAGAACAAAATACACATGTATTTGTAGGGGCTAACGAAAGGCAGGCTTCCCCAAAATATGCTACTTTGGCATGCTGGCTATTTTAAATGAAAGGTACTTAAGAAAGCCTGTACAAGAAAGACATTTGAACCCTCCTCTCTGTCCCTCTGAAAGCAGGAAACAAATCTCCCATGTGAAACATACCCTCTCTGTACCAACAGGTAAAGAGACATCCTTATTACCAGAGATGGGAAATTTAGAGCCAAGAAGCCATATAAACAACTCTTGTTACTTTTTACTGATTTACTACTGCAGCCCAGGTTCTGTTTACAATTCCTTACCATTGAAGCTCCCAAACTTCAGTTTTCTCTGTCCTATCTATTGCTCACAGATTTCTTTTCTCTTTGTCTAAAAAGTATAAAAACTGCCCGCCTTGGTCATTTCTTTGGGTCTCACTTTCATTATTGGGTCTCCGTGAGCACGTAGTAAGACTTTGTTGTGTTTTTCTTCTCCTGTTAATCTGACTCATGTAAATTAATTCTTAATCTAGTTGGAAGACCTTGGAAAGTCCAGGAAATTTTTTTTTCCTTTCTTTCACATGTATCAGCTACAAAATATAAATTGTTATTTTGGCAATTCTATAGACAAGTTAAATGTTCTTATATTTGAATTTAAAATGGGTATTTCCCAACATAAAAATGAATGGCAAAATGTATGCCAATAACTTAAAATTTTAATTTTTATTTACTTAGAATGACATTAAATGACAAATAAGAAAAACATGACAAGTAGAGTGTATGACTGCAGAAAAAAAACCTTAATATTTTAGTGTCTTTGGAACAAGAGACTTTAGTGATTTTTGAACAAGAGACTCCACATTTTCCTCTTGCACCCTACCCTGCAAATTATGCAGCTGGCTCTGTATACTGTATATTGGAAAGAGTATTTCCCCATAAATTTCTAGTATTTGTTTCATTTGCTACCTTTTGAGTGAAGATTTGATAAATGTCACATACTTTGCCACTTCTTTGAACTCCCATGGGGCTGCTGTGTTGTTGGCGAGAATTCTTGCCTTTGCTGGAGCTTCTCATCAGAATCAGATCGCAAATTACAGAATAGGAAAGCGGCTCTCCTTTTAGGGAATGTAGCATTTGTTAGGACTGCTTACCATACATTTTGATCCAGAAACATAGAAAGACACAGAAGCTGTAACACATGATGGTGTTTTGGGGTGATGATGAGATTCAGAGCTGATGGCCCTCTAGCAAAACATTATCATTAAGATAGCAGGGAATTCCTGGAGATTAGGCTATTGATAAAATTACGCTTTTTCTTGTAATTGACTAAGATATTTGTAAACTGATGGGGACTCTATCAGTTTAACCATTTGTTTTCTCTCCTTTCCTTTGTTCTTGGGCAACCAGGAGTGCCTGATGCCTGGGGCATAAGCCAGCCTTATGCTCCCTGATCAATGTTCATCAGCCTCATGAGATTTTAAGTCCTAGACCAGGTCTTAGTGTGTTGAATCTTGTCTGCCACCTGGTTTTGTACAGCTCATGAGCTAAGAATGGTTTTCATATTTTTAAATGGTTTAAGAAAAATTTAAAAGAAGAGTAGTATTTCATAATAGGGCAAACTTATTTGCAATTCGGGTTTTAGAGTCGATAAATAGTTTTTTGGAATACAGTGAGGCTCATTCATTTATCTATGGTCGATGGCTCTTTTCTGCTACAATGGCTCAGCCAAGTAGTTGACATAGGGACCTTATGGCCTGCAAAGCCCGAACTCTTTGCTATCTGGGGCTTGACAGAAAAAGTTTGCTTTAGAAAAAAAGACATTCACATGAGGTTCATTGCTGTGGATCTTGCCAGAGATCATCCTGACTGTACAGGGAGCATTATCCAGGGAAGTATCTACCTCCAGAAGAATTTGATAGACTCGCCAGTAGGAAACCAGGAATGCGCCATCTAGTGATGGGATTTTTCAATCACAGGAGAATTTCTAATTTTTTTCCAGATTATTTGCCAGATATTTCCAATTAAAAATGGTGAGATACTCAAAGATTAGGCCTTGTGAATGTTAACATTTAAATGCCACGTGATATTGACTATTACTAGAGTAAAAGTCAATGAAAAGAGATCCCATAAATATATCCCTGTGAATGTAGAAAAAGCATAAAGCTTGAATAATTATTTATTAGTCATGAGTGAATGGAAACGAGTGCACATCCACTTTTTTATTTATTTGAAAACAAACACCCAACATCCTGTAAAAGTTAACTGGGAAAACAGGTTATTTCTGCTAAAGTAACTTATCATTAAGGGGAGAAAGGGTTTTTATTATTTCTTTGATATAGAGTAATGCAGTTGTGCAGAATCCTCTCCCAAATTGTTCTTTCCTCAATGGCGGCTAGAAAGGAACCCTTTGTTCTGTTTTGCCACTGGTCATTTTAGATGTCTTTTCTTCAATGGAGTGGACTCTCGATGAAAGAACCTTACCACGTTGATCTATCTCTTCAACCACTGTCTTTACCAGTGTGGTTTTGGATAACTCTAGAAATAAAACACCTGTGAATACACATATTCCAGCTAGAAGATTACATGATGAAGAATTCCAGTGCTCGTTGTAATATAATATGTTATGTACATTTTGGCGAGAGAGGATGTGTAGATTTACGGTAATAGTTTAGGGGGGCGCCTGCGTGGCTCAGTCAGTTAAGCATCTGACTTCGGCTCAGGTCATGATTTCACGGTTCATGAGTTCAAGCTCTGCTGTCAGCTCAGAGCCCGGAGCCTACTTCGGATTCTGTATCTCCCTCTTTCTTTCCCTCCCCTGCTTGTTCTCTCTCTCTCTCAAAAATAAATAAAACATTAAAAAAAAGATTTAGAATAATAGTTTGGTATAATTTCATCCACTTAAAATAATACTTTAAGCTCAGAACACTTTAGTTAAAATTACTAAAATATAGGCTGTTGCCACGGTAGATGATTGCCATTAACACAAAAGTACTGGCCTGCAGTAGAAACAGAACTAGATTTAATTACCTTTGGGTGAATTCCCTGAGCCTCCTGATCCAAAGCCCTTTGATCTGGAGCATGAGCTGCAAAAAACAAAAAACAAACAAAAAACCCCCAGTTTTTTCTTTAATATTTCTGGTTATCACTTAAGAAATATTCATTGAGTCATGTGATGAACATGAACTCAGGTGACCTTTGTATGGCAAAAACAGATCTTAATTTTCCATAAAGGAAAATATTAAAATTTTTGTGTAGAGGAAGTGAAAATAATTGTCTTCTCAAGACAGGATATAAAATAACTTTGTTTCCATTCAAATTTTTTTAAAACCAAGAATTCAAAACCTAAGGAGAATATATATATTCATAAACATACGTAATATATTCTATATACACAAATATAAATATGTACTTTTTAAAAACCATGTAGATCCCAGGGGTTTGTATACAGTAGTTTATTTCAGAGCAGTAGTGATATTAGGAACAGAGTGAAAGATGGGTAAAGCCTGGTGGGAAGTAATCGTGAAACCTATAATGATTAACATGGATACCAAATGGGGTCTTCTGCAGGGTTGACTGGGGTCGTCCAAGGCAAATCAGGAAGGGGCTATGTTGTAAAGAACGTGAAGAGGTGACTGGAGGTGGGGACAGTTCTCTGCAGTGCGAACGAAGGAGGCAGGCATGGACCGTAGATGGGCAATCCATGGTTGTGGTTTAAAATAGGTAAAAACTGGGGGTGTCTGGGTGGCTCAGTTGGTTAAGAGTCCAACTCTCGATTTCGGCTTAGGTCATGATCTCACGGATCGTGAGTTTGACCCCCACATTGGGTTCTGGGCTGACATCGCAGAGCCTGCTTGGGATTCTCTCTTTCTCTCTCTCTCTCAAAATAAATAAGTAAAAAAAAAAAATTAAAAATAGGTAAAAGCCAGATTTTCAAATGGTGCTACTTACTTCCCGTCTCCATCTATCAGGCGGCAGTAGGTGTCAATTTCCTTTTCCAGGTGGACCTTGATGTCGAGCAGCTGCTCGTACTCCAGTTTCTGGCCCTCCGTCTCGGTTCGGACCTGGTGCAGCTGTTCCTCCAGGGCCCCGATCTGAGCCTGGATCTGGGCGAGCTGCGCGCAGTAGTTCCCTTCGGTCTCGGTCAGGGAGCACTCCAGGGACTGTTTCTGAGGACAGGAGATGTCAGAGCAAGGATGAAGCCACTTTGAGGGCTATGCAGACCAGAGCTTCTCAGCGCACAGCAGCACTGAGTGAGTTTTGGAAATCTGTGGGGCTCGGCACAGCCAGATGGGAGGCACAGAGGCAGGGGAAGTCACAGGCATTTACGGGATGGGGACCTGGGCATGCTGGATGGATGACCAGATATGGCATAAATAGCCCTTTCCCACGAGACTTTGGACTATTCCAGTGGACTTTGGTGCTATTTAGGCAATATTTCCTATCATGACCAACCTATGTATTAATACTCTTTGATGGGGATAGCACAATAAGAAATCAAATCGGAAATTTTATATTTTGAAATCACTTATTTATTTTGGGGGTAGCTATTTGTTCAATTCTGCTACTGTCTCCCGAGACCTACTCCACCGCTGCCCCAAGGCCTTGTGTGCTGCTGTTTCTTTTTCTTCTCTGTCCCGGATTTGCTGTTCTGATTCAAAGGCCTTTGATGAAGTACTTGAGATTGAATGAGTGCCTTAACAGGGGAGGGCTTTCAACCCAAGGGATATATTTCATAACCCAGTACACGTCATTATTTCCACACTACTCTTTTGAATATTATACCTCCTCCTTTCCACTCACATAGTCTGTCATTTGTCTTGACACATGATGTCTACTTTAATTAAAGTAATTTTCCTCTTTCCCTTATCATAGGTAAGGACGTCTGGGTAGTCATTACGTCTCCTGATATTAGTTATTATCTGAGTGTCCACCCCCATTTCCACCCTTTCATTTTCCTTTTCTTCGCCTGATCTTATATTGTTTAAAACAAAATGTATTTATCAAGGGAAGGTGCAAGCCTCTGTCTCTTTCGTTACATGTTCTTGAGTAGTTAGGCCCAAGTATTTACCTATTACATATATATTTAATTAAAAATACTTCCATTTTTCCTTTCTTTTGCTGTCATGACAGTATAGTGGTTTTAAAAATTTATTGTATTGCTAAATAGATCATCTATTCATTTTTTTTTTTTTTTTCTGAGAGAGAGAGACAGCATGAACAGGGGAGGGTCAGAGAGAGAGGGAGACACAGAGTCCAAAACAGGCTCCAGACTCTGAGCTAGCTGTCAGCACAGAGCCCAACGCGGGACTTGACCCCACGAACTGCGAGATCATGACCTGAGCTGAAGTCGGACGCTTAACCAACTGAGCCACCCAGGAGCCCCTATTCATTCTAAGATAAAGAGGGAGTTATGAAATATTCATCATAACAGGCAGAAATGGATGGGGTTTAATGGGCTAAGAACCACTGACTTAATGAATAGGCCAACTGGTGCATTATCTGGGAAGTGCTGGGCTCTCTGGGGCAAAGGAGTGGAGGGTGAACTGGATGGTACTGGGGAGGAGGAGGCACCGAGAGGCAAGACGTCAGCAAGGTGTGTGCTCTGCTGTTTGAAACTTTAATTTTCTTGAGGATGTGTCCTCAGGTGGTACTCCTTTTTAAGGTTGCTAATTCTCTTCTTAATCAGAGGGGACAGCATCCCTCTCTTTATAGCCTTCCACTGTAAAGGTTAGCTCATTGATGAGGAAGGAGGACCCACATGCATATGTAGGACCAATACATCTGCATGTATTCCTATTCATACCACAGGAAGCATACGAGAAGTTTCTGTATTTAGACAACTTCGAACTTACATGCGATTTGTAAGTACTAAACCATAGAAGATCATGCTTAGAATTCACCTTATGGCAAAAGAATCTCAAGTATGGAAGTTAGGTTCTATGCCACGATTATTCTATAATTCAGTTATGTTGTCTGTTAACATGGGCTCTGTCTGTGTGTGTGTGTGTGTGTGTGTGTGTGTGTGTGTGTATTATCTCCTGAGCCCAAACTGTGCTCCTACTGGCTACACAGAATTAACTACTTTCTAACATTATCTCCTATGTGAAAATGCTTCCATGTTGATGTGGGAGCTCAGGAGTTTATTTCTTTCAGCATAACTCAAAAACAAGAGGGAAGATTGTGCCCAGGGGTACAGTGGCAAGAACAGGTTGCCAAGCACAGGGATACAGGGCTCCAGCGGCAGGAAGGAAGGGAATGGGGAAGAGAAGCAGGCTTCAGGAGAGGCAGGGAGAGTTGGGCACCAGCCATCAGTGGTGACCAGGGTCAGGGGAAGAGGGGCGCCCTGGTTAAGTTAGTCTCCAATCTAAACATCATATAGTAGGAGAGCACTGCACCTTTCTAGGGTGGCGAAGTCAAAATAGTCTTCCTAGGGGCACCTGGGTGGCTCGGTAGGTTAAGCCTCTGACTTTGGCTCAAGTCATGATCCTATGGTTTGGGAGTTTGAGCCCTGCAGTGGGCTCTCTGCTGTCATCACAGAGCCCATTTGGCTCCTCTGTCCCCCCTTTCTCTGTCCCTCCCCTGCTTGCATTTTTTTCTCTTTCAAAAATAAATAAACAGTAAAAAAATAAAAAGAAATGGTCTTCCTATAATTTTGAGTCATCTTTACCTTCTCTGCCCACTGCACTCATTCGTATTAATAGTGGTTCTTTCCTTTGGGTTACAACCTGGTGTCCTCAGGGAGTGTGAACTCTCTGATGAGGACAGGAGCACGTGGGCCACGTGCATGCGGTAATTGTCAAAATCAAGCTTTTTGGGGACTGCCAGCTCACACCCCAGAAGGGAAGCCAGTTTTAGTCCTGGATCGTCTCCATGGTAACCTGTGAAATAACTGGCAAGGAGGTGCCAGGGTGGCTGAATGCCCAGCTCTGGGAGGTGGGTGGGGAGGAAGAGGCTGAGAGTGCTCATAGGGATTCAGATATGTACCCTCTTTTCCACTGCTGGATGAAAAGCACCACCGTGGCTTTAACTGGCTTTCCTCAGTACCAGGAGCTAGGTCGGCCTTGTGTGGCCCCCTGACATTGGCCTGACATTCCTTTTTCAGGTGGAGCAATACTGCTGCCGCTTGCTTTGTGGGGCTCCAGGAAGGAAGGGGCCCTGTGAAATGTGGGTTATTTTCATGAACCGGGCGCTGAGCACCGGCCAGGAAGGAAATTCTCAGTGATCTCGGGAGGAAGATCTGTCTCTCTTTCTGAGTGTCTCAGTGTCTGTCTTCCCTGCTCTTTTCCGCTCTAAGTATTTGTAGGTAAAGCAAAGCTCTAACAGGGAAGGAGGGCTTCGGTTCGGGTCGCAAAATGTAGGCTGACCCGCACGCTCGCCTACCATTGCCAGGAGCGACTGCAGCTCTATCTCCAGGGTCTGCAGGGTACGCTTCATGTCGGTCAGCTCGCTCCTGGCCGAGGTGGCGGCGCCCGCGTGGTCGGAGATCTGCTGCTGCAGGGTGGCGCTCTGGAAGGCGGGGTGCAGATGGGTGAGCGGGCCTGCGCCCACCCGGGCGGGCCGTCCGGGCCTGGCCGGGCTGGGGGGTGGTGGGTGGGCAAGGGGGGCGGCCTCACCTTCTCGTTGAACCAGGCCTCCGCGTCCCTGCGGTTCTGCTCGGCCAGGTCTTCGTACTCGGCCCGCATGTTGTTCAGCAGCACCGTGAGGTCCACCCCAGGCGCCGCGTTCATCTCCACGTTCACGTTCCCGCCGGCCGCGCACTGCAGGGCCTTCATTTCCTGCAGGGAGACGTGAACTTGACCCTGGGGCAGTTCATGTGCAGTGTGTGCGACTGCTTCTCCGCGCTGGCGCTGCTAGACTGGTGGCCTGACTTCCCAGCCCTCTGCCCTGTGACTCTTCATCTCCCCATTTCTCTTTCCGTGTTTCCTTTCCTTTCCCTCCTCCATAATTCTCCCTTTTGGGACAGGTAGATTTGGTCGTGTTTTAGGTGTTTCTGTCATAGGGTGTTTTCTGAAAATCTTTCATCCATTGTTTTGGAGACTATTTGGGGGGGGAGAAGACGGGGGATAACCATTTAAAAAAAAAAAGGCATATGAAGCTGCCTGGTATAAGGTGTCAAATAATGGGTTCATTATTGTGCACGGTTCAACATTAAAGCCAGGCTCACTAAGTGGAGAAAACAGTGACATTTTTTCCTAGCAAGAGAGGACTTTAGTGAGAAGGTTGACCTCAAGATAAGCTTTTATGAATGAAAGAAATAATGCAGTGCAAACAAAAAGGGGTGTATTAAAAAAGCAATGTACCATTTTCAAATGGATAGAATATTATATCAGCCTAAAAAATGGAAGGGTACAGATCAAATGGTTAATATTTATTACCTCGGGGGATGAAATTAGAAGGGCAGAGAGTAGGAGAAAGAGAATTCTTTATAAATGCCTTGGCATTGTTTGAATTATAATGAGTACGGAATATTCTTATAATGCAACGCCACCCCCACCCCCCCGAAGTATTTAAAATGCAGAGAATGGTGATTTGACCAGAAGTCAAGCTTCTCCTACCTCTTCATGGTTCTTCTTGAGGTACCTCATTTCTTCGCTCAGGGATTCATACTGCAGCTCCTGGTCGGTCCTGCACAGCGTCAGTTCGTCCAGGACTCGCCGCAGCCCATTGATGTCAGCCTCTGTGTTTTGGTGAAGGGCGAGCTCATTTTCGTACCTTGGGGGCATTAAACGAATTTCAGCACAAGTTAGACTCCCTCAAGAGGCGGGAAAATAGAACCTCAATTGCTTTAAGCTGAACACTGGAAATTGAATTGGGACTCAAAATATTATAAAAGTATACAAAGAAAGCCTTCCTCCACTCCTCACATCCAGTTCTTTGCAGGATAATCGACACTTACTTAGTGACACAAATTCTGATAGCGGATCTCAATAAAATAAAAATATTGCATTTTATTATTTTTATTAAAAATTTTAAAAAATGTTTATTTATTTTTGACAGAAAGAGAGAGACACACACACAGATAGAGCATGAGTGGAGGGAGGGGCAGAGAGAGAAGGAGATACAGAATCCGAAGTGGGCTCCAGGCTCCGACCTGTCAGCACAGAGCCCAATGTGGGGCTCGAACTCATGAAATGCAAGATCATGACCTGAGCCGAAGTCTGACACTTAACCAACCACTCAGGTGCCCCAAAATGTGATGTTTTATTTATTTATTTTTAATTTAATTTAATTAAATTTTTTTTGCCAGTTTAGAATTTCATCTTAGTTACTATTTTTCCTTACTTAATGCATATTTATGAGCATCTACTTTGTGCTTGGCTCTACTCTAGGCAGGCATAGAAATACAATGATATTTTGTCAAAGAATAGAATAAATATGTATAAATTGTGAGTATAGCTGATTGTAATATTATAATGTGCTTTGTGCTATATGGTATTGTAGTATTATAACATGTGTTACTTCTTATCATCTTTTATAGTGTATACTACTTGGGATAAAATTGAAATTTTATTTAGCATATTAAATAGACAGGAAACATTTTCTAGAGAGTGATTGTTTTCCATCACTTACTTTAGCCGGAAATCATCAGCAGCCAGTCTGGCATTGTCAATATGCAGAATTACGTTAGCGTTAGCCATAGTCGAAGAGATAACCTAGAAGTCAAAAGGGAGGACGCAACAAATAAGCCAGACTTTACAATTTATCAGAAAATAAAAATGGGATACAATTAACTTTTGCATAAAAATCCTATTTCCTTAAGTAATAGCCAAAATACTTAACATTTTAATTTAAAAAATTACAAGTATGGTTATTTCTTCTCATATAATCACATAACTTTTAGAATGTGACACTTATCAATGAATATATTTCAAAACTAGTAACATAAAATTTTTTTTAATGTTTATTTACTTCTGAGGGAAAGAGAGAGAGAGAGAGAGAGGCAGAGGCATGAGTTGGGGAGGGGTGGAGAGAGAGGGAGACACAGAATCTGAAGCAGGCTTCAGGCTCTGAGCTGTCAGAACATAGCTGGACACGGGACTCAAATTCACAGACTGCGAGATCATGACCTGAGCTGAAGTTAGACACTTAACCAACTGAGCCACCCAGGCGCCCCACTAGTAACATTTTTTTAAATTACATTTTTTAAAAAGTTCATTTATTTTGAGAGAGGGAACGTGAGCAGGAGAGGGGCAGAGAGAGAGAAAGAGACTCTTTAGCAGGCTCCACACTGTCAGCGTGGAGTCTGATGTGGGACTCAGACTCACAAATTGTGAGATCATGACCTGAGCCGAAATCAAGAGTTGGCCACTTAACCGACTGAGCCACCCAAGTGCCCCTCAAACCTAGTAACATTTAAGTTAGTTAAAAATCATGATTCAAAGTGCATATTTTTGACTAATAAGAAGAATGTTTTATCAAAAGAAATAATAAATATGATATAAATGACAGACAATAGGGGCACCTGGGTGGCTCAGTCAGTTAAGCGTCCAGCTTCAGCTCAGGTCATGATCTCATGGTTTGTGGGTTTGAGCCCCGCATTGGGTTCCGTGCTGACAGCTCAGAGCCTGGAGCCTGTTTCAGATTCTGTGTCTTCCTCTCTCTCTGCCCCTCCCCCACTAGTGCTCTGTCTCTCTCTGTCTCAAAATTCAATAAAAAAAACAAAAATTTAAATAAATGACAGATAACAGTTATGAAGCCATTTCCTTTTCCAGTTTTATGTCTTTGGCTATGTAATCCTTAGTTTTACATACTTTGAGTATTTCCAAATTTGCAATTTCTCACCTTATTCTTAAGTTCTTCAATTACTTGGTGGTATCTGCTGTAGTCATGATCAAGTCCACGGCAAGATCCAGGTCCGTATTTATCATACCAGCCCTTGATTTTTCTCTCTAGTTCAGCATTTGCCTCCTCCAGAGCTCGCACGTTTTCCAGGTAGGATGCCAGGCGGTCGTTAAGATTCTGCATGGTCACCTTCTCGTTCCCAGACAGAAGTCCCCCTTCACTTCCAGCAAAGCCAGCACAAGCAGCGTTTCCAAGGACACCACCAGCATGGTTCCCCCCGGGAGCATTGCCCAGGCCCCCTCCCAAGGCACAGGAAAATCCACTTCCAGCAACAGAGCCGCTGCATGCATTGCTGCCTGCAAAGCTTGAGCCTCCACTGGATGGTCTGACAGATCTAGCTCCAGACCATAAGTAAATATGCCTCGACCCACTTGAAAATCGGAGAGACATGATAGAATGAGAAACGTTCCCCCTGTCTGGAAGAAGATAGCTGTAACTTCAAAGGAGAACAGAATATCATGTGCCGATGGTGTCTTTGGGCTTTTATACACAATTGTTGGGGTGTTTCTACTTGAGTTATGCATGCCAGAAGAAAAATGGCATCATTCAGATTAGCATGAAATTATGTATAATTAGGTAATCTTTTTTTTTTTTTTTTGTAAATTGATGTCTAACATCCCTGGCTATTGCTTCAGGATATTTGTTATCTTAAATATAACAGGGCTCATTCTATATGAAGTTCATTATTTTAACTTTTAATTTTGGGTGAGTAATCCTTTACTTTCATCTAGACCCTAGGAATATACTGTCATTATCTGGCACCAGATATCATAAAGTTTTAAAAGGTAAGTAAGATTGTGATAGGGTACCATCAGCTACAGTAGGGTCTTAATTATCAGAGAGGTATATAAAGAGGTATATAAAGGTATATAAAGAGGTATAACTAAAGAAACATATTTCATCCCACCATAGCAAAAAAATTATTAAAAATAATATGATCCTCGTAGCTTCTCTGGCCTTACCATGATTGTAACATTTATTTATTACCTTGAACAATAACATCAATATCAACTGGTTCCTTTAGTTAACGTGTGAATAGCTACTCTAGCTGGTGTTCAAAGCTGAATATAAAAATGAAGACATGATGGGAAGTAAATGCAGAGATGAAAAAGATACGGGCACAGTCTTTAAGAAATGTACAGTCAGCATCAGGCAGAAGCTAGATCGTGTTTAACCTTCTGTGTCAAAGAGTCTGGGATGACTGGGGTGTGTGTGTGTGTGTGTGTGTGTGTGTGTAGGCGTGTGAGCAGGTCCAGCTGAGAGGGCAGGAGAGATGAGCAAGAAGTGAGCCGAGAAGCCTCCTGAGTCAATGGCCAGTGAGCTGGAGGCGAAGAAGGTGGAGAGGACAGGAAAAGGAGGGGTAGAAGAGACCTGGTTGGGCTTGACCGGCTCCAGGTTCTTTGGTGAAGACAGGTATAGAATTGTTTTGCCGTTAGGATAGTCAGGGTGTCTTCTGGAACTGGGTTGGCATAAGCAGTCTGAAGCCTGGTCACCTGGCACTGTGGCTGCCATTGGCATGGCATTTAAATGTGTTTTCTGGGCAAAGTTGTAGGATTTTTGTAGAGCTGCAAAGGGCCTTAAGATGTTACCTAATTCAGCCTTTTTGTCGGAGGAGGCCACTGAGACCCACAAATCTTAAACAGCTTGTTCAGAGTCACCACATGCCAGGTGAAGACTTGGCATATGTTCTAGATAGCCTTGAGATTCTGGCATCCTGAGTGTATTTTATTTTACTTATTTATTTATTTTAATTTGTTTAATGTTCGTTTTTGAGGGTGAGGGGAGAGAGAGGGAGTGTGCATGCACAAGCAGGGAGGGACAGAGAGAGAGGGAGGTGGGGACAGAGGATCCAAAGCAAGCTCTAGCACTGACAGCAGCAAGTCTGATGCACAGTTTGAACTCACAAAATATGAGATCATGACCTGAGCCGAAATTAGATGCCTAACCAATTGAGCCACCCAGGCGCCCTTTATTGATTGCTTTATTTTAAAAAATTTATTTATTTATTTATTTATTTATTTATTTATTTATTTATTTATTTACAGAGCATGCATGCACGATGCATGAGCAGGGAAGGGGCAGAGAGAGAGGGAGAGAAGGAATCCCAAGCAGGCTCCCCGATTTCNGCTTTATTTAAAAAAATTTATTTATTTATTTATTTATTTATTTATTTATTTATTTATTTACAGAGCATGCATGCACGATGCATGAGCAGGGAAGGGGCAGAGAGAGAGGGAGAGAAGGAATCCCAAGCAGGCTCCCCGATTTCTGTGCAGAGCCTGTCGGTGCAGAGCCTGTCGTGGGACTCGATCTCACAAACCGTGAGATCATGTGACCTGAGCCGAAATCAAGAGTCAAATGCTTAACTGACTGAGCCACCCCATCATAAGTGTATTTTAGATACAAATAATTTTTCTAAATTATCTATGCCCATACAATTACCTATTTTACATATTGCCATCAATATTCTTAACATGTTGTATTAATTGTCAGATTACTCTTTTAAGTTATTGAATTCTTGGAATTAAAATATTAAAGAATTAGAATATCAAAACATGAAGTATTGAAAATATCTTCAGTGCCTGATTATTAACTGTAAATAATAATTAGACAAATTGTTGGTGTAATGTGTATGCATCCTGCATATGTAAAAAAATTTCCAAAGAACATTTTGTGAGAAAGGAAGGAAAGACACTTTTTTATTTTTTAATTTTTATTTATTTAGTTATTTATTTTTAAAAAGTTTTTTTTTAAAAGCTTATGTTGAAATAACTTGTTTCCCCGATTAGTATCACCCTCAATTATCCCTGCCCTTCTATTTCCACCAGGGGGCAGTGCTCACCTGCAAATGGATGTAGTTTGGCAGACTACCCAACGTCAGCCTGGGTCCCACATGCCTGCAGTTGGAAATGATTAAACCTTTGGTAGGAAGCAACCTCGTTTGTCTTCTCAAAGTTCCAGAGCACGATGAGTATAAAGACAAGATTTCCTTACATTTATATGGTGCTTTTCAGATTCCAGAAGGATCTCATTTGATCCTTATAATGAATCTGGGAATTAGGAAAAGCGATCTCCTTCCTCTGATTTAAAGATGAGGAAACTGAGGACAGGGACTCCTCAAGGAGTGGGTCAGGCCAGAAGGAGCCTTGTGATGGTGTGGTGGTCCTGTCATTAAATAGTTGTCCTTGGGGCGCCTGGGTGGCTTAGTCGGTTAAGCGTCCGACTTTCGCTTAGGTCATGATCTCGCGGTTCGTGGGTTCGAGCCCCGCGTCGGGCTCTGTGCTGACTGCCAGCTCGGAGCCTGGAGCCTGTTTCAGTCTGTGACTCCCTCTCTCTCTGACTCTCCCCTGCTCACGCTGTCTCTCTCTCTCCTAGCAATAAATAAAAATATTTTTAAAAATAAATAAATAGTTGTCCTAAAGTCAGACGGAAGTAACTCAAACGATGCCAAAATCTCTCTTTAATGGAAAACGTAAGCCTATTTTTTACAAAATTCTTTTCAGAACTAGAAAGTTCATAGTAAAGTGACACTTCTGACTGCAGTCATGCTGCCTGCCGGATGTCATTCATTCAGTTTTTATGTTGTCGTTCATTCAAGAAGGATTTAATGAGCACCTATGATGTATGGGGCACTATATTGATGCCAGGGCATCCAGAGGAAAGACACTAAATGCCTCCCAAGCTTTTATCATGAAGAATGCTGCTGTGAACATGGCACATAGGAATATCTCTTCAAAACCTTAGTAGCAGTTCTTCTGGCTTTAGACTCAGAAGTGAAATTGCTGGATCATACGGTACTTTGTTTTTAATGTTCTGAGGAATCATCATTCTGATTTCTGCAGCGCCTGTCTCATTTTTCATTTCCATCAGGAGGGCACAAAGCTTCCAGATTCTCCACAACCTTGCCAATACTTGCTATTTTCTATTTTGTTTTTTTAAGTAGGCTCCAAGCCCAGCGCGGGGCTTTAACTCATGACGCTGAGATCAAGACCTGATCAAGATCAAGTATCAGATGCTTAACTGACTGAGCCACCCAGGTGCCCCCCTCCCTTTTTTTGATGGTAGCTTTCCTAATGCGTGTGAAGTGGTATCTCATGGTAGTTTTGCTTTGCATTTTCCTAATGACTAGCGATGTTGAGCATCTTTTTATGTGTTTACTGGCCATATCCAACTTGCTTTTATCTTTACAACTGATTTCAATCTACAGAAATGCATTTTGGTGCCATTTTGTTTTCCAAAGATTTATTTGTTTATATATTTAAGTAATCTCTACACTCAATATGGGGTTTGAACTCATGATTCCCAGATCAAGAGTTGTATACTCTACCAACTAAGCCAGCCAGGCGCCCCTGGTGCTATTTTGTTTTCTAGTCTTTCCTTCAAATTTCTTACTTTAGAAACCTTACAGAGGCTCTATAGATCAAAACTTGAATGAGAGTTCCTCTTTCAAAAAGGTCATTAGCTTCGTCCTGGCCCTGCTAACCTGTGAACCTATATATTCATGCTTTTCAAGCATTTCTCCCGAGAGAAAATATTCTGAGTTGGAAAGGTTAATAAGAAGCTTAGGATGTGATTTTTTCTTTGCTAAAATCCTGAAGAACAAGACTATTTTCAGAACACTATTCAAATTCTTCTCCCAGATAATGTCCAATATTTGTACTCATTCACAATAATTCCCTTTCTAACTGCTGCTAGGCTGCAAAGATCTCTTATTCAGTGTTGGGGTGTGAGACAATGTTTGTGTTTTTATTTAGAGACACTGAAAATCAATGTGATCACTCAAAGAGTTCTTCTGCCTTTGGCGTGGCTTTCTGTGGGACAACCTGGTTCAAAAAATATCCTTAAAAAATATCCTTCATACCTGGTTTCCAGGCTGGACTTATTTTTGTCGTGATAACTCGCTTCTCTTTGTCACTCAAAGACACAGCATGGGTCATTTGCATCATGATCAGGATGACCACAGCTGTAGCTTTTAGGGATGGTCAGCTATCCCATACCTTTGGGACAATCATCTGGTCCTTCCTACTCACCTTCACAAACCTCTTGCTCTGTTGGACCTCAGGTTCACAGGATTAGATTAGTTCTAATCCTTTGTGACACACTCTTAACCACTATTCCTACTGTCTGGATTTTTGTTTTGAGAGCAACCTGACCTTGATCTCTACCCTGTGGAAGACCATGTTAATGATCACCTACTCTAATAACAACTTATTGTGATGCTAATGCCCATTTTTGGAGAAACTATTTAGCCAATAAGTGTATTTCTCTGAGGATGAACAGAATGTTGTTTTTTTGTTTTGTTTTGTTTTTGCTTAATAAAACCCTCATTTATTTGGACTTATCTAATACATACCAGGAGCATGCATTATAAACACGCATATATACTTGTATATAGAAAGAATAAAAGCAGATATATTGAAGAAACAGAATTAAAAATTTACAGCAGTTACCAAATTTCAGTACCATCTTTTTCACTTGTTTTGATAATATTTGAAAAATATTTTTCAAGATGTACAACATAGCAATTTGACCACTCAATACTCATGCTGTGCTTACTACAAATGTAGTAGTAGCTCCCACTTGTCACCATGCAATGCAGTTACAATACCACTGACTGTGTTCCTATGCTGTACCTTTCATTCCTGTGACTTATTCATTCTACAACTGGAAGCCTGTATCTCTTATTCCCCTTTACTCACGTCTCCTCACTACATTCCCCTCTGGCAACCATCAGTTTGTTCTCTGTATTTAAGGGTCTGTTTCTGTTTTTGTTTGTTCATTTGTTTTGTTTTTTGGATTCCACAAATTTGGATTCAAATCATATGGTATTTCCGTCTAACTTATTTCATTTAGCAAAATACCCTCTAGGTCCATCAATGCTGTTGCAAATAGTAAGATATCTCGTCCTTTTTATGGCTGAGTAATATTCCATCATATATAATGGAATGTGATATATATACACATATATATGTATAAATATACCACATCTTTATCCATTCATCGATGGACAGTTAGATTGCTTCCATATCTTGGCTATTGTAAGTAATGATGTAATAAACATAATAAACATAGGGGCGCATTTATCTTTTCCAATTAATTCATTTTCTTTGGGTAAATACCCAGTAGTGGAATTACTGGATCATATAGTATTCTTATTTTTTTAGTTTTTGAGGGAATTCCTTGCTATTTTCCACAGTGACTGCACCAGTTTCATTCCTGCAAACAGGGCACAAGGGTTCTTTTTTGCCACATCCTTGCCAACACCTGCTATTTCCTTTCTTCTTCATTTTAGCCATTCTGACAGGTGTGAGGTGATATCTCACTACAGGTTTGATTTGTATTTCTCTGATAATTAGTGATGTTGAGCATCTTCTCATGTCTCTGCTGGCCATTTGTATAGTCTTCCTTGGAGAAATGTCTGTTTCTATCTTGTCCCACTTTTAACTGGATTTTTTTGGTTTTTTTTTGTGTGTGTGTTTTGGGTTGTGTAAGTTCTTTATATATATTTTGGACATTAACCCCTTATTGGATATCACTTGCAAATATCTTTTCCCACTCAGTAGATTGCTTTTTCATTTTGTTGATGGTTTGCTATGCAAATAGAATACTATTTCTTCAATGTCTATTCCATGGTGGTAATTTTTTAAGGGCTTTATAGGCAGTAGCCCATTTATCCCCACAATCTCTTCTGAAGTAGTTATTGTCCCTACTGTATAGGGACAATTGTATTGTACAGATAAGAAAACTGAGATTCAGAAGGGTTGAAGTACTTTGTCCAAAACTTACATTATTTGTAAATGCCACTAACAGGATATAAAATCCAGGAACCATTGACTTTGGAATGCATGCTTAAAGCCACAAATGACCTCTTTCCCTAATTCTCCTTCTCCAGATGCAAGGTAGATGGGATACCTTATTTAAGGTCCTTACTCAAGCTACTTCCCCTATAAACCTGACCATAACTAACTTACTTCTCCATGCCCCAGGAAAATCAAGCCATCATAGACATCAAGGTCATGGTGCAAAGCTTTAAGAGGTTTCTCCTTTCTGGAGAAACCAGGTTTGCTGTTTAGTATGATTCCACCTGAGTGCCAGAGTTTGCTCTGCGAGTCTCACTGGACACTGTCCTGCTTAAATAGCAAGACTCTGTCACAACTTCAGAATTTGCAAGAATGTGAACAGGATTTTTTAAATAGCTACATGATAAACCCATGTAGTAAGAGTAGTACAGTTAGCAATTTTTTTAAACTATAAATATCAATGTCCTTGCTGAAATCAAACTTGTTCAGACTGTCTTTATTAAACTGTAGTTTGAGTCCAGTTGAGAAAGTTCTAGTTTTTTTCCAGTTTTTTTGATATAATTGACATACAGCACTGTTTAAGTGTACAGTATGAACAACCTATACAGTGAAATGGACACCACAGTTAACATCCAAAAAGAAAGTCGTTCTTTACCAGAGATAAAGCAGTTACTTCATTGGAGAAAATGTAATATAAATAAATAAGAAGGTACTGGAAGACTAAGCACGTAAGAAGACAGAACTACCATGATTCAGACCTTACAGGAATGAAGGGTTAACATCCAACCAGGTAAAGAGCTCTGATCAGCTGATATCCTTGTTTGGGGTGGGGGTTAGGCAGGTAGTGGTGGTAGGGCTGAGTAGAAGAGACGAAGCTTAATAACAAACACAACTATTTCATAGTAACGTATTTATATTTGTGTCACTGAATAAGAAAATACTTATTTCTCGAGAATAAGGAGAATGGCCATCTCAGATTATTAACAATATTCAAAGCCCTAGGTACTGAGTTAACTTAGATATTCTATTTTTAAAATTTATTTATTTTGAGAGACAGAGAGAGTGAGCGGGGGAGGGGCAGAAAGCATCCCAAGCACCCGGTGTGTGGAGCCTGACATGGGCCTCGAACTCAAGAACTGTGAGTTCATGACCTGAGCAAAAACCAAGAATTGGACACTTAACCAACTGAGCCACCCAGGCGCTCCAACTTTGTTAGGTATTTTAAAAGATAGTGTCTCTGAACAACAGTCAGTATATACACAGTGTCAGCTCAGGGTCCTTACCTGTCAACATCTCTGTTTTATGGCTTTACAATGTGGCATGTTGGGACCTCAACAGTGAAACTTAGAGGAGACTGGCTCCCAAGAAGGTAGGCTGGTAGCCAGATAAAAAGACATGCCAACTTAAGAGGACAGTTTCTGAACTATGGTAATATTTGGTGGTAGGTAGGTCATGGAGCCTTGACTATAGGGAGGTCCATTCATTTTGAATTAGGGCTTGTCATCGGTTTGAGCACAGAGGATAGGGTTTATCCAGCAGGAGACCCAAGTTAATGACCTGGGGACCAGGGCTATGGTCTTAGGGAAAACAAGCTCAAATTAAGGATACAGAGGCAGGCTGTTATTTGATAGACACGGGTATCGAGGAGCCCACCAGGGAACACATGGTAGCCTTAGGGGCAAAGAATACATCCAGCCCTTAATAAATCCATCTACTCCATATACTAGCAGAGTACTAAGTAATGTCAGTTGGGTTCTTAATGGTTGAAGGATATGACTGGGTTGAACCTATACCAGGTCTTGAGTACTTATCACTAGACATGTTTGGTGAAGGCGGGGACCTAGAGTTGTTCCTTTGGTAAAATTGGCATCATCATGTCTTGACAGTGCTTCTCCTGTTCCTCTGACAGACACTAAATAATTTTGTTAGGGTGCTATCTTACTGGCCTGCTGAGTGGTAGATGATATCTCTTAAGGTGTATAGCAATTGGGCAGAAATGAATGGGAAGAAAATGAGGGAAGGTAAATGTGAGAAGCCAAGCAATCAGAAAATGTGAAATTTCTAATAACTTTATCCTTGGAGACTTATTGGAGATATTTTAGAATTTTCAGCACTGACATAATTCAAAGCCAGAGCACCGGGAATTTTCCACTTATGGTGTATCTTGAAGAGTTAGAATGGGGTCTCAAATTTTTCACTCAGTGAGATTATGGACATTGATCTAACACCCACAAGATTAAAAAAATTTACTCAGAGAAATCATGATAATAATTCTGTCTTCAGAATTTCTGGAGAAATCAACCTCCAAATGCTATAGTTCACTCATCTTTAAGGTTAAAAATATCACTTAATTTAAATAAGGACAATTCTGACCAAATTGGATAGCTTGCATCAGTAAGAAAGTTTATTGAAATTCATCAGTGAATGAGAATAGAAAGGTTTTTTTTTTTCTTTTTTCCATTAAAGAACACTTTCTGGTAAAGTGAAAAGAAATACAGAAACCACAAAACACCTTTTAGACACCTTATTTTCAAGGAGTGAACCTATTTCCATAGACCATTAAGACTGAAGTATTTTCTCCATGACTTTGTTCTTCATGCATCGGTACATAAATGGTCTGTGTGAAGGGAGACCCTTTCCTCTTGATGCGGCTTAATAGTAGTGTTTCTTGGTTTCTGATTCAACCATAGATGAAAGGACTCTACCATCAGGTGCCACCTCTTCAATGATTGTCTTGATTACTCTGGTTTTGTTAGAATCTGCACACAAATTATGGGGGGAAAAACAGAATTTAGACTAAGCAATTTGTGGGGCTTCTACTAATTAATAAAAATTTCTAAAGAAAAACATACTAAACTAAAAAAATTCATTTTTTATGTTTTTTGTTTGTGTTTTTAGATCCGAATAGTATTTAAATTACAGCGTCTTGGACCATGACAGTTTTCGTTCAAGATGGATGTCAAGAGTAGTTTGCTAAAAAAAAAAATCCAAGCAGAAATTTTCTCTAAGATTTGAATTTTTTAAAAGTTTTAGAAAGCAACAAAATCTTCACGGAAAGTTAAAACTAATTCTGATTACCCCAGCTAGTTTCTGCTGACCTTGGTCCCTTGGAAGAGGGTTNGGAACTTCCGCCGTAGCCGCCGCCGGAACTTCCGCCGTAGCCGCCGCCGGAACTTCCGCCGTAGCCGCCGCCGGAACTTCCGCCGTAGCCGCCGCCGGAACTTCCGCCGTAGCCGCCGCCGGAACTTCCGCCGTAGCCGCCGCCGGAACTTCCGCCGTAGCCGCCGCCGGAACTTCCGCCGCCGCGCCCGCCGCCGTAGCCGCCGCCGCCGGAACTGCCGGGAGTGAGGGTCACGTTCGGTTAACTCTAACTTTGAAAAATGGTGGGTCGCCTTCGAGGTTATCGTTACTTTAAAAATAAGCAAAACGTGTTTCGAGAGGGAAAAAGAAATGCCTGTCGAGTATGGATTCTCAGACCCACCCACTACTTAAAAACAGTTTTGTATGCACACAACCTTCAGAATCCAATCCATGGGAAACTCAGGCTGTGGCTGTATACGCCTCTCTCTGTACCCTGCTTTCTCCCTTCTCCTCCCTTTCTCCCATCCTCCGGCACTTCTTTGGGTTTTGGAAAAGCCCGGCGATTTAGAAACTGAATAAGACCAATCGGGATAAATCTTAAGATTTTTATAATTTACCTTCCTTCTCCTTCTAGCAGGCTTCGGTAGGTTTGAATTTCATTCTCCAGTCGGATCTTAATATCCAGGAGCTGTTGGTACTCAGCGTTCTGGCACTCGGTCTCGGCCCGAATCTGTTGCAGTTGTTCCTCCAGAGAGGAGATCTGGGCCTGAATCTGGGAGAGCTGCATACAGTAGCGGCCTTCTGTTTCTGCCAAGGAGGCTTCCAGGGATTGTTTCTGAAAAGAGGAGAGAATATACGGTGGCTTAGCGACCTTATTATTTAATGGAATGAAGATTATTTCATAATTGAATAAGTCATCAAATAGAAGAATACAGGAAATGAATAGAATTTGTGTTTTATGTTTAATGGCAACGTGTTAACTTCAGCACGTTTAGAGCAATGCCACTAAGACTTCTCCCATTAACCAAGAGCTCCAATTTTCTTTCTACTTTCTTACTCTCTCTTTTGTTCCTGTGTTGCATATTCTTACGTGAGCGTGATACTCTGTAGTTAAAGTTGAAGTTATTTCAGGAGAGAGTCATTAACGTACCAGGGCTAGTTGGGACTGTAGTTCGATTTCCAGACCTTGAACCGTGCGTCTCAGTTCAGTAATCTCAGATTTGTGGCTGGACATTTGTTCAATGTTACTGTTGATTTCTGTAGTGAGTTCTTTGCTCTAGAGTATTAACAACAGAAGAAAAGATGAGAAAAGTCTGAAATGATAACCAAACGTCCACTGGGCCCACTATGAAGGAAGGTGAATTAACCTTTTCGTTGAACCAGGCTTCGGCGTCTTTGCGGTTTTGTTCAGCAAGCTGTTCATACTGGTTTCTCATGTTATTCAGAAGTTCAGTCAGATCAACACCAGGGGCAGCATTCATTTCTACATTTACATCACCAGTGGACACATTTTGAAGGTCTTTCATTTCCTGTTAGAGGAACAGAAAAATTTAATGATTGTTTCATGACCCCATGAACCCCTTTTTTTGGCTGCGGGACGTCTAACTTTTTGCATCACCTCTTCGTGATTCTTCTTCAGGTAGGCCAGCTCTTCAGTCAGGCTCTCGATCTGCATCTCCAGGTCAGCCTTAGTCAGGGTCAGTTCATCCAGCACCCTGCGCAGGCCGTTGATGTCGGCCTCCACGCTCTGGCGCAGGGCTACCTCGTTCTCATACCTGAAACAAGCACGGTACAAATGCTGGATACAGCTTACATATGGGAGATGTTCCTGGGCTGAGACTGTTTTAGAAGCAAATACAGAGTTGGCTTCATATCATGGCAACCTTTATTGCATACTAGTTCATAGGGGTTATAGGGGTATTAGTGGCTTAATGCAAAGAAGCTTAGCAGTTATGCCAGGAAGGTAATACTGAAATTGAAAATTTTTCAGACAACTCCAATACTATTTAACTTTGAATGAATTCAAGAAAATGTCAATACTATTGTGGGCATCCAAAGTCACTGTTAAAAACAACTACTGTATTTGTTGTGACGGCGTTGTGCCGTGTTCACTGAGCTTACTTTAATCTGAAGTCATCAGCTGCCAGCCTGGCATTGTCGATCTGAAGCAGGATATTGGCATTATCAGTTGTTAGATTGAGGATCTGGAGGGAGAGGCAGAAAACAGATACAGATATGCCACTATAAAACCAGGTGGTATAGAGAGATGAGCTGCATTTTTATGTTGTTCTCTTACAAAATCTTGGGGGATTTTTAAAAATCTTAAATATAAAATACTGCTTAAATATTAATAATTAAAATATAATTAATTTAAAATCATATACTCAAATTTGAGTCTTTTGTTCTCTTAAAGTTTCTATACATTTCTACTTCTGTATCATCTTTTTCTGAAAACTAACTGCATTTTTATAGCTCTGTTCTTGCATGTCCCTCTCCCTGCCGCTTTATACTGTGTGATTTCCCTGTATTTCAGTGAACTTTTGACTGACTCGTACCTTTTGGTTTAACTTGTTTTAAGTGTACATTCTAAGTGAATACACTCTAGGCTGACACACAGTAGGTACAATTCACAAATTCTCTAGAGGCAAACAGTATCCCATTTTCATACTGGAGAATTCATGTTACTTGTATGTAATGTTGATAATATCTTTTCATTATCAATCTGAATACTGTCTTGTTCTGATTCCTTTAATAATTCTTTCAGTTCCTGTATTTGTAAATGACCCAGTATTTTAACTATGAACTCGTACACTCATTAAAGCATAAAAAAAATTCTCAGTAATCCATCATCTGATAAGGTATACACCACATGTTGAAGATTTCAATGACCTCACAAATATTTACCTTTGAGGAGACTGGATTATTTTTGGAAGCAAGAAAGTAACACAGGCAAACACAGTGATAGCTACATCGTGGTTAATGTAAGATTCACATGTCTGAATTACATGGATAAAAAATAGGCTTAAAGTTGGATTTTTAAGATGCACCTTACCTGATTTTTAAGATCGTCAATGGTTTGGTAGTATTTGCTGTAGTCACGAGGCTCTCTCTGGCCTGAGCCGCCATGCTTTTCATACCATTCCTTGATTTTGCCTTCTAGCTCGTAGTTTGACTCTTCCAGAGCCCGCACTTTGTCCAAGTAGGAAGCCAGGCGGTCATTCAGATTCTGCATGGTTACTTTTTCATTTCCGGAGAGAAGGCCACCATCTCCTCCAAATCCACCCCCAAAGCCTCCAAAGCTGCCTCCACTGAAGCTGCCCCCACCGCCACCGCCCCCACCG
>NW_027532426.1:1714803-1735546 GCF_008692635.1 Crocuta crocuta | reverse complement strand
GCTTCCACAGCCTCCTCCAAAGCTTCCTCCACCAAAGCCGCCTCCTAATCCTCCTCCATAGCCACCTGATGAGCCCCCAAAGCAGCCTCCACCAGAGCTCCCACGACTAAAAGAGCCACCACTGAACCCCCCTGAGCTAAATCCTCCACCAATGGAGGCTTTGCTGCTTGAAATTCTGAAGGATGACCCTCCTCCTCCTCCTCCTCCTCCTCCTCCCCCGCTGCGGGAGGAAGAGTACTGCTTGCTTGAGCTGTATCGAACAGACATGGTGATGCTGTTTAGCTCAGGGAGTGCTTGCTACCAAGGACAGTGACAGGCTTTTATACACCGAGAGGGTGTGTCCCACATGTGTTAGAGTGTGCTTACTTGCATGGTTTTCTTTTTGCCAATTTAGCATCTTTACTTATGATTGCATAAATTATCTTCAGTAATAACCAATTCCAATATGTATGGTTTTGAATTTGCCCTAAGAACAAACAAGAGTTTTGCTGTGTTGAAATTGAAAATGGGTGTAGTTCAGATGAGCTTATGTTTCATTATGCTTTTTTACCTTTTGAAGAATATTGAGCAACTTAAATCCAGTTTTTTCTCAGCACTAATTTAGGTTGCACAGGATGTATGCAAAGTTTGGAAAAAGAATTTTGGCTACAAAATTATTGTTAAAAGTAAGATTTTTCAAATTCATGTTTTAAACAGTTTTAATCAATTGGAAAAACAACTAACATAAGTCTGCCAGAGTCATGCTCTAATGGGGATCTTGTAGAAAACTGTAAGCAGACCAAAAAGAAAAGAAAAAAAAACCTAAACAATTTAATTAGTGTTCAAAAGTTGCCACATATAAAAAATTAAAGCCATAAAAAAAAATTAGGAAATGTGTGTGTGTGTGTGTGTGCACACGCGTGTGTGTGTGTATTTATAGAGAATCTTTTAATTTGTTTGGAGAATGAAAGTATAGTGGTACTTTGCTTAGGGAGTTGGAAGTGAGTAATGACTTAGGAATCTGCTAATTTAATGGTGCTGTTCTTTTTAACCTTATATATATTTTTAAGTTTATTTTGAGAGAGAGAGAGAAAGAGAGCTCATGTGCATGCATGAGCAGGGGAGGAGCAGGGTGGGGAGGAGAAGGAGGGAAAGAGAGACTCTCACGCAGGCTCCATGCTGTCTGCATGGAGCCCAACACAGGGCTCAATACTACAGGCTGCAAGAACACGACATGAGCTGAAACCATGAAGTTGGACCCTTAACTGATTGAGCCACCCAGGCACCCCTTCTTTTTAACCTTAAGAAAAATCATGAAGTGATTCTGGATTTTATTGACTTTTAAATTCATCATAGTGAAGGCAGACTTGAAGACCATAATGTAGAAATATTAGCACAATATCTTAGCACAATATATGAAAAACTAACATCCAGTACTTTCTTTACTCTAAATTTGATTGATCCCCAAAGGGAGAGTTAAGTTATATTGTAACTGTGATTAAGAATTTGCTTACAGGAATATAAATCCAGATTAAAGAATGATACTTGCTCCAAAAATTATGATCTGGACTGTGAACATGTGTTTCCAAGCTAGATTCTATTTCTCAAAAAAATTTTTTTTCCCTTGGACACTCTGTATGTAGAATTTGGTGTAACAGTTTGTCTAGTGAAGTATTTAATTAGGACTTTAATACATGATGTAAAATTATTTTTTGTCTACCCATAGGCTATGACAAGGCTATTCAAAAATATATTCATGTGTATTACACACACACACACACATTTTATAAGTTCACAGTGCCATTTATAATCCTGTGATTTTATAATCTTTGAAACAAGCTGCTGAAATAAGGATGGTGGTTATCTCTAGTGTATGAAAGAGGAAGTTGAAGCTGAGAGAGCCTATGATGTCACTTAACAAAATGAAATACGTGGTTGAACTGAGATCAGAAACTTAGTCTTTTGATGCCTGACTTTTGGCTCTTTCCTATGCTACCAGTCTGTCTATGTCCTCTCTCCTGTGGTTGGTCTGATCGAATAGAATGCCTCTGTTTCTCACCATAAACTTCTCCATGTGGGAGAAAACAAAACAAAAAGTCCTTGGAAGTATGAATGTGTTGAGATGGTAGGGTATTTGGCACATGCTCTTCTATTACCAATTGCTTTTTCCTATTAGATGTGCAGCTGCACAGCCTATGAAAACTGTAGAAATAGTTTCTTCGGGGAAGGGGAATGTGGCTGGGAGTGTTAATGTAGAGCTGATTGTCGGAGGTTATGGTTACTACCCAGCAGGTTGCGGCTGCTCCAGCTTGTTAGCACATGCAAGTGGGGCAGTAGTTAAAAGAAATAATGAAACCCAACCATGGGAATTGATCCTTGATGAAGATAGCCCGCGGTAGAGGAAGGCTGTAAAAATCAGGATAGAGAAAACAAAAAAACAGTAAGTTCAGAGCGGATGTTGAAGCCTTGATATTAATGGAAGTGATTTGGAAAGAAACCATTTTAATTAAAGAGAGATTCTGATTAGGAGGAACTTAACTGAGGACCATGGGGGAGAAGAAGAGGGGAAATGGTGGGGGAAAGGGAGAGAGGCAAACCATGAGAGACTCTTGAATGCCGAGAACAAACTGAGGACTGTTGGATGTGGGGGGGGGAGGGGGGAGATGGGCATGGAGGAGGGCACTTGTGGGGATGAGCACTGGGTGTTATATGGTAACCAATTTGACAATAAGCTGTAAAAAAAAAAAGATTCTGATAGATTTTACCTGTAATTATCACGAATTTTGATCTTGATCTTACTAGTTTTGCTTCAGTATTAGCTTTTACTTTTTTTTTTTAACCCTGGTGGGGAAATTTTAACTATTTTCAGTTATTTAACAAATGCAAGTGGTATGAAGAAATCTGTTACACTCATATTAAATAGTACGTGAAAGGAAACCTTTGCATAAAAGTACATGGGGACAAATAGATGTATAGAAACGCTTCTAATACGAGCTATAACATTTAATTTAAACCACCTTTAACTAAATCTGTTATCGAAGCCCACTTATTAACCTGTATATTGTAGAAATTGATTTGTTTTTATTTGCACTGTCATTTGTTGAAATCTGCGTTGGGCATGAGTGACATTACAGAGGTGCCATGTAACAATTCTATAGCTAAATTGGATGAAAATTTGGGACCATCAATTCTAATCTTGGCACCATTTACACTTGATTGCCATAATCCACTGTAACTGTAATTTCATTGTTTTTGGTTTTTATTGTGTCTCTGTAGGGCACATGGATAGGTATTTAGGAGATAGAGAGACAGTGAGATTCAGCTCTTGCCCTTAAGGATTTTACTAGTCCTTACAATCTAATTGAGGAGACAAAACAAACATTATCAACCTAAGCACCATGTAAATGGTAAATAAAGTGAAAAGGAGGTGGGGTGGGGAAAAGGAGTTAACATTTCCTAAACATCTACTATGTCCTAGATGGTTTACTCTCCTGTAATCCTCCCCAAATTCTCTCTGATTGGTGTTATTTAGCTCATTTTATAGCTGAAAAAAAAAAAGGAAGCTTTAGAAAGCTTTAGGGATTGTCAGAGTAGCACAGGCAGTTTACGCTAGAGCCTGGTTTTGAATCAGCTTCAAAGATGATCCTGTATTCATGACAGGATCTGTCATGAAAGACTGTCGTTGTAAGACTGATGAGCAAAGGGTCGTCTGACAACGTTTCATGTGCCTGTGGAATTTAAGCTGAGTCTTGCAAAGGGTGGGTAGGATTCTTCCATGCACGCAGCAGCAGAGAGAGAGGAGTCTTCTGGGAAGTGGGGACTATGAAAATGCCAAACAGGTGGAGACTCTTAATGGACCAGTTTGGCTAGATCAGATTATCTATATTTATTAATTTCTTTTAACAGATTTTATTGGGCACCTGCAATATTCCCTGGGGATACATAGGTGACTAAGACAATTCCTGCCCCGTAAGGAATTTGCACTCTACTTGGGGAGGCAAGCAAACATACCCACAAGTCAGAGGTTATAATATAGGGGACTCTGGGCTATACTTGAGGCATGGCCAGGGTGTTGAAGTAGTGCAGAGAGGGGTTCTAACAATCTGGTGTGTATGTGTGTGATGTGCAAGAGGGCAAATGAAAGAGGAATGAAGTTTTGAGAAGTTAGTTTGTTTTAAGATGGGAATTTGAAGTAATACCAGGATATTGAGGTAAAAATGTCTTTCAGCAGTTAGAATCATAGGACTCCAGTTCAGGAGAGAGATTAGAGCCGCAGACTTCAGAATAGGTAAGATCCCTAAGGGAAGGAATTGAGAAAGAAATGAGCGGAAGGTCTAAGCCTGAACTTTGAGAGATGACCACTTTAGGGGCTGGGAAGAAGAGCTAGAGAATAATACTGAAAAGGAGGGCACCTGTGACGGGGGAATAGAGGAAGAAGGAACATGGAAACCAAGGGAGGAGGGAATCCAGATAAGTAGGCTCGTATCCAGAGAGAGAGATCAAGGAGAAAGGAGAATGAAGAGAAACTTGATTTGGCAGTTAGGAGCCGCTGGCATCCTTCCATAGGAGAGGTTTAGTGGAGTGGTGGTAGGGTAGTCTACAGTGTATACTCAGTATTAGAATTGACCACTTTGCTTACTGTATTTTGTTTTCATGTAGTCCAGTGTATTAATTTCCTCTTTAATTGCTTCTGGATTTGGGGTCATGGTTAAGGCTGGTAAACACTATTCTCATGGGTTTAGTTTGGCTGAGGCTCTTGAGGCATGTTGTTGATTCAGCTTTGTTATCAGCTTGACTTGTCTCACTGTTGGGATTTTTGGACCTTTCCTCTTTCTTCCTTATTTTTCTTCAAGTAAAATTCTCTTTTGAAGTTTCTTTTTGAAAATTCTATTCGCAAGTTTCTTTCTCTGATTAATTGAGATATAATGAGTAATTTAAGTAGTTACAGAAAGATGACTCTTTTAATGCAGATTCTGTCTCAAGATGGAAGGATTAATGAGCTAAACAGAATTTTCTGTTGTTTATCACAGAAAGTTTGAAAGTTAGACATATTTTGCTTGAATGGTCTGTGATTGTGTGCAAATGGCTGAATGTGCCTTTCTGATTCCCACCCATAGAGTCAAAGCCAAATGGAAAGTTGTACAACTGTCTGGTGGATTTGGTACCCTCCTCCCAGGTGACTGAGTATTTAGGTAATAATTAGTAATTAGCTAAGATACTCATAAGGCCCATGGCTTCTCATTGCAAAATATATAAATTTCAGGGCTTTAAAATCTGCAGACGCTCCCATATCACACAATTTTTCTGAAAACTTCTGGGATTGCACTGTGATACAAGTCAGAAAAATGTGGAAACTACATGAAGGCTTTTCAGTTAATATAGCAGGATGGTTAAGGGAGTGGGCTCCGGAGCCAGACTGCTAGGGTTACAACCCAAACCCCACCACTCACTGTGTGGCTTTGTCTTGCTTTCCTCATTTCTTAATTTTTTAAAAATGTCTGTTTATTTTTGAAGGAGAGACAGAGTGTAAGCAAGGGCAGGGCAGAGAGAGAGGGAGACACAGAATTCGAAGCTGGTGTTGGAAGCAGTCTCAGGGCCCTGAGCTGTCAGCACAGAGCCCGACACGAGGCTCAAACTCACAAACTGTGAGATCATGACCTGAGCTGAAATCAGACACTTAACTGACTGAGCCACCCCGGCGCCCCATGGTTTCCTCATTCCCTCTTGAGAAATGAATAATTTTGCTTACTCTGCAGTGTCGCAGTGGTAGTTGAATGAGTTAATTAAATATAAAGCATTTAGAACAGTGCGTGATGTACATAGAACAAGTGCTTAAGACATGTTTATTGGTGTTACTATTACTGTGATCAGTTTCTCAGAGTCTAAACCACTGTCTAACCCACAGTAGGGCCAGAAAAATATGAGTGAATGAAAGGATAAGGTTAGAGGGTGGGAAATGGCAGGGGAGGAGGGTGGGCAAAGGAAAGGTGTGCTTTATTGATAACTTTGTGATAAACTTTGCCATCTGTTTTTCTCTAAATGATGTGTGATCTCATTTTTCTTTCTTTTTTTTTTAAGTTTATTTATTTTGAGAGAGAGAGAGAGAGTGCGTGCAAGTGGTGGAGGGGTAGGGGAAGAGGGAGAGAGAATCTCAAACACTGTCAGTGGGGAGCCCAGTGAGGGGCCCAAACTCACAAACCTGGATGCTTAACTGACTGAGCCACCCAGGTGCCCCTATGCTTTCTTTTTTTTAATGTTTTATTTATTTTTGAGAGAGAGAGAGAGACAGCATGAGCAGGGGAGGGTCAGAGAGAGAGGGAGACACAGTATCCAAAGCAGGCTCCAGAGCTCTGAGCTGGCAGCAAAGAGCCCGACGAGGGGCTTGAACCCACCAACTGTGAGATCATGACTTGAGCTGAAGTCGGTCGCTTAACCAATTGAGCCACCCAGGCTCCCTATATGCTTTCATTTTTAACTTCATTCTTTATCTTCTACATCCACCAAATCCCCAATTTTGTCACTATTTTTCTTTTTTTAACCGTAGCTAATGTTGTTGTTTCTTTCTGTCTGGTCCCACTGCAACTGCCCGAATCCAGGCTTTCAGCACTTCTGTCACCCGTGTTATATCACCAGCTTCTGAAGACGTTTTTCTTGGCCCAGTGCTGTCACTTAAGATCTTTCCTGTTCACTGCTGCAGGATTAATTCTTGACAAAGTACTGTCATGACTTCATCAGTGTGCTCAAGCACCTATTAACAGATTTCTCTTGTGGATGAATTAAGTCTTCTCAAGAGCTTTGCCCGACTCTGTCTGTCCAACTTCATGCTCCCTGCAGTGAACAAGGATGGTGGAGTGGAAGGAGAGCTACATTCTCCTCATGAAGTAATTACATGGCCTTGGGCAAGGCACTCAGCCTCTCTGTGTCTCGTTTTACTACCCTATAAAATATGGGTAATAATGCAGGTTTCCCCTGCTGTTTGAAAGTAGAGTTTTCCTGTAAAGCAAAGACGCAGTTATCATTAATTTATATGGAAAAAATTTTGAGCATCCCCAAGTCTCCCAAATAACCTCTTTTAGGCTTTTCTGATACCGTGGGGCACATCTTACTAACTGATGCACAGAATACATTAAGATAAAGCCCACATGCTCACAGACACAGTTGAAAGCTATGGCCACTAGGCTCTGAGATGCTAAGTGTAGTTATCAGGGGAGGAGCTTGGTGGGGCCATTCTTGCTACCTCTATAATGGCTTACTGCAAGAAAACTCGGTGCTGTTTTCACTTTTTGCCTTTTTTTCATAAAAGTGAAAATCCTCTTCGGGTTTTTTCCAGTTAATGGAAACAGGTACCAATGTATGTCTTTTGTAAAAACAAAATGGCATCAGGTGAGCTTTCAAAAAGTGGGGAATGCGTGTCCTTGTAAATATTAAAATATGTATAATCACGATCCAATGAAAAAATGTGTTAGCATTTCTATTAAAATTCTTTCATGATCAGCAAGCCTTTCTTTTTAATCTTGGCCAAGACACTGTGCTTTATCCCTGAATTAAGGCTCTGTTTGTTGCTCTTGGTTTGAAAGGTCCTTCTTCTACCTTGCTGCTTACTCAAATCATGCTACCTCAACTCGAAGCTCTGGCTTAAATGCTCTCTCCTTCATGAGGTTTTTCACCATTAATATAGTCATGTCTTTCAGTTCCAGTGTGTAACCTATTGTAACCTAGTGTTTTATAATATGCTTGCTATCATTGTTCCCAGTGAGATGAGGCATGTAGGTCCCAGTCTGTACCTGACAGATACTTGTTCACTGACGTTTTTGTGTCACCTCAGTGCCTTTTTCTACTTTCTTTTTTTTGCCTTTATTTTGTTCTCTAAACTCTTTTTCCATGTTTTGGCAGTTGTGCAAGTTCAAAATTTAAATAAAGGCCAGTTGAAAACAACTAATTTTGCTTTAAAGTAATCATAATACTTTTAGATGTGAGAATGTTGCATAAGAATGATAAGAAATCTGATATTCTGCATAGGAATTCTAAAGTACCTTAAAATATATAAAGATGTATACCTTGGACTTTATATACATGCTTTATATATATTACAAAAAATTTTGGCCCTTTTTCCTCTTCATTGAATGTCCCTTTTTTGGTCTTGGATCTGTTGAGATGATTTTGATAATGGCAAACTGCTAAAATATATCTGTACTTTTAACATTTCAATCTATTTATTAGGATAGTTGGCTATTTTAGTTGGTTTTCTGGTTAGATAGCACATGAGTTTGGTGTAATTTAAAGATTAAATGTTATGTGACTTAGCTTTTATGTTTCGTTAGCATGTCATAAATTTCTTCCTTTTCATTGAGTTGACTTCATTCTATGAAAACAATTGGTCAGTATGAATTACCTGCATTAGGAGGAGAATTTACTAGTATAGAACAGAAAACAGAACCATAATATCCCTTTTAGTAAAAAGTAGTAAAAGTGAAAATACTAACCAACCAGCCAACCGCTACAGACTGCAGTCTTAAGATATTAAAACTGAACATTGCCAAAAATACAGTGACTGTTTTTTTGCCCCCATTCCTAAATCCAAGAAAATTTCTTTAGGTCCAATTGTGGTTGTTTATCAAAACTGATCATCTCAAAGATGTCTGGTAATGGGAGAAAGTAACTTACAAAATCTTGTTAATCTTTACTTAGGGAATCTGGGCAGATCTAAAAAGAATAGAGAAAAAATTGAATTCCACATGGTACATATAGAAGTTAAAGAATATAATAAAAGTGGTAATCCCACTCTAGTAATTTTAAATGAATATATGTAATGTGCTTAAATTTAAAAAATCTTATGAGTTAATTTCTTAATTTTATTGCTTAGAAATTTTTAAAATACTTTAAAGAATCAGCTTTTCAGTTTTATAACAGGTTGACAGTAGCTCTTTGTCCAAATCAGCTGTGTGTATGTGGTGGGAATGGTAAGGAATAGATTGAAATAATTAATTAAATGAAACACACAGTAGCAATGGAGAAAATTTACCATAACCACTCTGTGGCCTCCCTCTACAAGGTTGATGAGAAATAATACCCAAAGAGCATTTAATTACTTGGATTAAACTTATTAAATAAATATGCAAGTAACCTTCAAAAAGTCAGCCCTCAGATAATTAGAGCTTATTGAGACTTCTGTGTTCAGGGCTCCTGCCAAGCACTTGACCTAAATTTTTGTCTCATCGAATTCCGACACCAATTTTACGAGGTAGCTTTTATTTTAACTGAAAAATTAAGTAGCTTGCTCAAGGTTGTTCAATAGAAGGACTCCGCTGGGATTTGAGTACAAATCTATCTTTAGAACTTTTGCTTTAACACAGTGAGTAACCAAAACTCTCTGGAAGTGATCCAGAATTGTATTTTGCAGTCATGTGACTTAGAAAATGAGCAAGAACATAAGGGGTTCTGTTTTCTTTCTTAGATTGGGTAAGCCTTTTAAAAAATCATTTCATTTGTCATGAAAAAGCAGACTAATTTGAAAAGAAAAATAATTAATGGGACACAAATTCAGCTCTTGGAGGTGTCAGACTTGTATGTCTTATCAGTACCTAGGCTGACTGTACCCTGACTTTCTGAGGGTCCTTCCTGCTTGGGTTTCTGGATGTCCCTAACTCTTGGGCATGATTGTCCTCAGCTCCAGACCTGTCATTAAAATAACAAATCGGAGCAATTAGCCACCATGCATAATTACCTCGCTAATCCTTTTATTATGCTGGCTTTTCTAGACAGAGCTAACACCCTTTATGGAGATTAACTGCTCTTCCGTAAGGTTTGAACAAAACTAAGTCTTGAACAAATGGCGTATTATCTGAACTAATTTGATTTTTAAAAAAATAGTTTATTGTCAAGTTGGCTTCCATATTTTGATAGTAAACTGTGACTTGGAAGGGTTCTGTTGCTTTGGGATTTTCCAACTTTCATAACCCAAAAGCTACCAGATTTTTTGGTTTCTCGCTAATATTTCCTGTATTGATCGTTTTGGTTAAAATGTGGAGTGAAGGTTAAAATTTTCTAGTCCTTAAGCTTAGATATGAATGAGGGGATATTTGTAGAACCTTAATGTGTTTCCTTTTCTTTACTTTTTTTTTTGACAATTGGAATATAAATGGTACAATATAAATAGGATCTGGGGCTCCTGGGTGGCTCAGTGGGTTAGGGAACTAACTCTTGATTTTCACAGGGTTGTGAGATCAAGCCCCGGCTTGGGCTCCTGCTGAGAGCGCACAGCCTGCTTGGGATCTCTCCATCTCTCTGTGTCCTACCGACCCTCTCCCTACCCCCCGCCCCCCCTTGCATGCACCCAGTCTCATCTAAATAAACTCAACTAAACAAACAAACAAACAAACAAAATCTAGTACGATTGCTTTAAAAAAAAAAATACAAACTATCCAGTGACACAGATTCCATAACCCCATGGTGATAACTGGTCTGTCACGCTGATAGCCATCAAGTTGCTCTAAGCATAAGAGTATTATGAATAGCAAGAACTTTCATCATTAACATTTATTTAACATTTACTCTGTGTCAGACATTGTTAAGGGCTTTATGTACATTTTCTCATGGAACAATCCTGTATGGCAGATACTATTTTAAAACCCTTTCTAAAAAACGGAGGAGGAAACTGACAGTGCTTGTGTGTCAGGCATAGGGTGGTACAGCTAATACACTGGTATCTGAGACAGAATTGAAACCAGCTCTGCCTTCTCTAGATCCCACACTCGTAACCACCACCTTTCACTTTCAGTTGTTTAAATGCTGCTTTGTGGTTTCAAACACTGTCCCAGAGATGTAAATTACAGTGGTGAGGAGGGAACCTTTTTATGACAGGTAGCCTGTTTTAGGATCGGCTTACATTTCCTACTAATAAATGAGCTAAATGGAATTTTAAAAGTAAGCAGATTTGAAGAATATTCCCTTTTGTTTAGATGATTCAAGATGTTCTATTCACAGATGTTCTGCAAACACTCTGCGGTATGGATATGTTTTGAAGGTAGTGAATTTGAGTGGGTAGGAGTGGGTCAGTCACAATGGTAAATTAATTTTATGGCAAGTGCTATTTGGCCTGATATTTTAGGTTTGAGTACATATATGCGATCTTATTTAAAACTTAAAAAAAGGTTTATTTGTTTTGAGAGACAGAGAGAGTAAGCAGGGGAGGGGCAGAGAGAGAAAGAGAGAGAATCCCAAGCAGGCTCTTCTGTGCTGTCAGTGTGGAGCCTGATGTGGGGCTCGAACCCACGAACCACAAGATCATGACCCACACTGAAATCAAGAGTCGGATGCTCAACCTACTGAGCCACCCAGGCCTCCCCATACACACTATCAATTTAAGAATTGAGAGTTTAATAGAGGGCTCGGGTTTTAATGGATTAATCACTTTCCCAGACTTGCCATTCAGTTTAAAGTACTTTTCAAGTCTCATTCACTGGTCGACTCTCAGCCCAAGAGTTGTTCCTAGTCAACATCCTGGCTCTCGACTTGAGTCCTGATTTGTTGAACCTGAAACTCCAGATCGCTCATGATTTCTTGGATTTGTGAAAGTTGACCCTAGCAGTTGGTTTCAACCATAGTAGTTGACTTTCAGTTTCTGTCAAACTGGATTCAAAGGACTGTTCCTGAAGGGACAGAAAATAAAAGTGTAATGATGATTTGTTAAAAATTGCGGTGGAGAAAAACAACATAGTCTAAACTACCACCAGACAGAACTTGATTTGTAACTTTAAAGAAACTGTTCTTGGCACCGTGTCTTCCTCTCTCTTCCCATTCCTTTATTGTTTAACCTTAAACAGGGTCACTTGCAGTTTTTACAGTGAAGAGTCTATTCTGTAGAGACATAAAATAGTTTGAGAAATCTGTGACCAGTCTTGTAATCTGTCATATGTGGGTAACAGTTTGGACTCTCAGAACAACACGTTGCAACATTCTTCGTAGAGATTGTTGGGCCTGAAGCTTTCATTACAGCATGTGGAGAGTTTGATGTGGCTCAGCCATCTTCTTCCTGTTGGTGCTTGTCAACAGAAGCCAGTGCATGCCCAGTCAGCTCTTTACCCTGAAACTTTAGAGTGGAACAAAAATACAAATACTTGGTACCAGCTTAGTATTGCATGATTTTTTTTGGTGGTGGTAGGCTTACCTTTTCATAAACAAGGCCCCAGCCTTTCTTGGCTTTTTTCTGCGGACACCTCTCACTGCCTCCTCACCTGGCCCTGCAGGGCAGGCGGAGGTCCACTCCTGGGACACACTGATTTCTACATTAACTTCAACACGAGTTACCTTATCTCATCTCTCCTCATTTACTCATCCAAAATCAAATAATTTGAAATGTCACAGGTTACTTGGTTTTTGCATCTGGGATAGGATCATTCAAATAGATTAAAAAGATAAAACTGGAAATGTAGATTTTAGGAATCATTGTTAAGGTTTAAAAAAATTTCCAGGAGATGACAAAATTACCAGTGTTACCGGATTTATTAAATAAAAATACAGAGTAACCAAGTAAATGCAAATTTCAGATAAATAATGAATATTTTTTTTTAGAGCAAGTATGTCCCATTGCAATTTTTGGGTTATATTTGTAATAAAATATTTGTTGTTTATTTGAAATTCCAATTTACAGAGTGTCCTTTATTTTGTCTGGCAGCCTGATTACACAAATATTCAAGACCAATGTAAGATAATATTTTTCTAAGATAGTACTTTTATATTTTACAAAGTATTTTAATATAAGTGATTCATTTGATCTTTACTGCCACCCTGAGAGGTAAGTTTTGCCGGGAGGTGGAGAGAGGGGTGTTGTTATTTTTTAACTAGCAAAAAATTGAGACTCAGAGAGTAACAACCCATCAAAGTCATGATGAACAAAGCATGAACCCGAATCCAAGACTTTTAACTCTTAGACTAGTGGTCTTTCTTAAAATTTTGAGACATTTACAAAGTATGAAAAAACACTGAGAATTAAGATCAGAAGGATACAAATAATAATGTAAGAAATTACATATTCCCACCACCTAGCATTGCTGACCCTGTATTTCATATTCTTCCAGTTGAGTGTGCTTTCTGGCACAATGCTTTACGGTGCTGATCTCAGAAAGCATCAGATTTAGCGAGGACCCCTCTCAAGACCCAGGCCCCTATGGGCCTTCCTGAGATCAGAGGGCTAGGTAGAGGGAACGAGGTGTGAAGAATCTCATAGACACCTTGACTTGACAGTCTGCTATTTTACCTGTGTTTTATGAAATGGTATCTTATAATGACACTGACCACTACCATATCTTCAAGTGTTGACATATTGAAGCTTTTGATTAACATTTCATGCAATTCCTAACTCTTCATGATTCTTTTCCGCCCCCACCCCTGTCTCCTCCATGATTCTTTTGGAGGTAAGTCAGCTCCTCCATCAGGTTTCCGTTTGCAATGCTAGGTCACTTTTGTTCGGGGACAATCCATCCAAAACTTCTCAGGCCGATGCTGTCCACCTCAGCGCTCTGGTAACAGGAAACTCCATTGTGGTATCTGAACACAGCACAATTAGAAGAACAAATACAACTTATATAGTAATGGAGCTCTCCTCATCTAGTGGTACTAGAACATTCCGCATAGTGGAGGGTAAAGAGCATAACCCTGGAGAAAAGATCAGGATTCCCATTACAGCTCCACCACTTTTAGCTGTCACCTTGGGCAATATTTTTCTCTAAACCTTAGTTTTCTCATTGTTAAAATGAGAATACTGTGAGGGTTAAGTGGATTAATGTGTGCAAAAGTGCTTAGCACAGTGCCTAGCACATCCTCGGTGTTCAGTAAATAAGTGGTAGGTATGGTGTTATTGAAGTCTTAAAAGAATGAAAATTTATATTCTGCCCTTTGACCAAGAAGGGAACCAAATTCTCACTTTGAAATACAGTACTGGGGACCTTCTGGACTTTTGTAAAAATGAGTCTCTGATCCATGATTTGAGAGTCATATACCATCTGTTAGATTTCCAAGAGCAGGGAGTTTTCAGATAGGTAGCTTATCACTGTTATTTATTGTAATCTAAGTGTTTTAAAAGAGATCATTTATATGTATGTAATGATATTGTAAATTTTGTGGTAATTGCTTGTTAAATGTAATATGAATGGGTAAAAATATTTTCTTAATAATCAGTCCTTTATATGTTTTTTGGCTTAACTTGAGCTTGATGTCATCCACAGTGAGTCTGGAACTGTTGATCTGAAGCAGAATATCGCCTTTTTCCTAAGTAATACTGGGTTGACCTTTGAGAGAGGAAAAGGAATCATATCATTTATTCAACAAAATATACAGGGTCTTATTAGGTCCAGATTATATACGTCATAGTTGTCAATAATTATAAGCATATGCCATCATAACTATATTTGTCTAAAGTATATAAATAGGGGCGCCTGGGTGGCTCAGTCCGTTAAGCATTCAACCTCGGCTCGGGTCATGATCTCATGGTCTGAGTTCAAGCCCCATGTTGGGCTCTATGCTGACAGTTCGGATTCTGTGTCTCCTTTGCTTTTTCCCCTCCCCGCTCATGCTCTGTCTCTCTCAAATAAATAAATGTTAAAAACAAAAATTAAAAAAAAATAAAGTATAAAAACAATAAATGCATATCTTTCTAGGATTGTTATAGAACTTTTCAGCTAAATATATTTTCTTTTATAACTTTTTTTTTTTTTTTTAAATGTTTTATTTATTTCTAGGAGAGAGAGAGAGACAGCGTGAACAGGGGAGGGTCAGAGAGAGAGGGAGTCACAGACTGAAACAGGCTCCAGGCTCTGAGCTGGCAGTCAGCACAGAGCCCGACGCGGGGCTCCAACCCACGAACCGCGAGATCATGACCTAAGCGAAAGTCGGACGCTTAACCGACTAAGCCACCCAGGCGCCCCTTATAACTTCTGAAATACAGAAAAATAAGTCAAATGCCCCTCTTTCATATGAGTGTCAGGCAATTTTATATTTTTATGCACATTGGATATTTTTATGTTTAATTTTTTAAATGTTTTATTTCTGAGACACACACACACGCACGCACACACACACACAGCGTGAGCAGGGGAGGGTCAGAGAGAGAGGGAGATACAGAATCTGAAGCAGGCTTCAGGCTCTGAGCTAGCTGTCAGCACAGAGCCCGATGCGGGGCTCAAACCCACTAACTCTGAGATCATGACCTGAGCCGAAGTTGGATGCTTAACCAACTGAGCCACCCAGGCACCCCTTATTTTAATTTTTTAATGTTTATTTATTTTTGAGGCAGAGATAGAGTGTAAATTGGGGAGGGGTAGACAGAGAGGAAGACTGAATCCAAAGCCGGCTCTAGGCTCTGAGCTATCGTCACAGAGCCTTATGTGGGGCTTGAACCCATGGACTGTGGGATCATGACCAGAACTGAAGGCTGACACTTAACTGAATGAGTCACCCAGGTGCCCCCAGACATCTTTATGTTTAAATTAAATGCATTAATTTATGTGATATAATGCATGTTATCCAGGAAAGAAGAGTGTGTTATATGTAAGACAATTTATCTGAGTTATAAGGTCCTCAATAGTAGTGTAGTATTTGTTAAAGTCTTGAGGTTGACCATCAGTGTTCTCTTTTCCAAAATTCTCATACCATGTTTTTATTTTTAATTCAAGGTCAGCATTGTTATTTTCTGGGTGATGCACCTTGTCAAGGTAGGAGACCATGCCGGTGGTTTAAATTCCACATGTTTTCCCTTGTGCTACTTGAAAGGTCACCATCCTCAGATCCGCCAGCATTTTACATGGCTCCCATTTGATTGAGCGCGCATGCTATTCCAACCTGTGCCAGCACCCAACCTCCCAACTCCAATGCCAAAAAGTCCACCATAAGGCCCTCTAACTCTCTGAGCCCCCTACAATGCCATAGCTTGAAGCCTTAACAGACCCATAGCCACTGTGGCTGTGCTGTCAGAACCCAGAGGAGTAAGCCATTGTGTGCAAATGTTAACAGAAGTCTAAGGTCAAAGTATAGCCTCAGTTAGTGCATCAGGGAGACCATTGTAGAGCTTCATGTACAAGTAATATTGTCACATTACATCATCTTTTATGAGCAGTTTTTAAAAAAATATATAGTTTTTGGGGGATCAACTTAATCTCTCTACCGCTTAATTAATTAAAACATTTTTAATGTTTATTTATTTTTGAGAGAGACTGTGTGTATGTGTGAGCAGGGGAGGGGCAGAGAGAGAGGGAGATACAGAATTTGAAACGGGCTCCATGCTCTGAACTGTCAGCACAAAGCCCGATGCAGGGCTCGAACTCACCAACTGTGAGATCATGACCTGAGCCGAAGTCAGATGCTTAACCTACTGAGCTATCCAGGTGCCCCCCTACCCACCCCTTAATTTAGAGATTGATGGGCCATATAGGTACAAGTGAGGCCTTCCCAGGGTGTTGGCTATATATGACAGGAAATTACATGCGGGTGGGAAAAACAGATCATTTCATGACCCTGCATTTTGAACTATGATGAATGATCATGTTTTATTGAAACACTGCAGGCATGCCTTTTACAGTAAATCTTTGTTTCCTTCTGACCCTATATTTCTTGTCATTCCCATCCTCTAGAGCCTAGCTCAGGTTTCTCTCTTCTTGGTGTAGCTTTGCAAGCCAATGACCAGTCTCTTTCCAGGGAGCCTGTGTGGCATAGTGTATATGCTTTGGAGTCAGACAGATGGGTGTTTGAGTCCTGGTTCACTGTTTTCCAGCCTGGATAAAAGTTACTTATCTTCTTTGAATCTTAATTTCCTTATCTGCACACCTAGAAGATGTTGGGAAAGCTAAGGAGAAACATGTATTAGTGCCTGGTACATAGTAGGCACTCAGTAAATGCTCAGTTCTCTCCTTCACCCTCTTCTCCCTTCTGCTCCCCCCTTTAGTCCAGAGCGGTTTTGAAAACTCATAACCGTACTTCTGTGTCACATTCACTTAAGACATACTTAGTGAATGCTTAAGTATGTGCCAGGGACTGTGAGAGGACAGTTACGGGCCTTAGATTTTTGACAGTTATCATGCATGTCTCTGGGTCTAGTTTCCTCTTAAGTGCAGCATCTGAGCCTGTGTTGATTCTAGATATCCATGCATATCTCAGATTGCTCATGGGTGCCTTTGCACACAACTGTGGAGTTGTCGATGTTTGTCATTGGCATCTCTACTTTCTTCCTTCTTCACCCTTCTCTGGGTTGAAATCTCTCTGCCCTTCATCAGAAGCCATGGGCTTTCTCATGGTTTAACTCCCTTTTCCAAGGAAGGGATACAATAGTGTTCATTTACATGAAGAGAAATAGAGCCTTATTCACCGTGCTGTTCTAGGTACCCTAGCACTTGCATTCTGAACTTGTTCTTCAATTGTGAAATGAGAGATTGTTCCCCATGATAGGAATTGTGGTTTTGGTAAGGAGAAGAGAGGTTATTTTTGGGCAGAAATCTGTTGAAAGCACAGTTTTACACTTAAAAGGGCAGCCTTGAAGCAAACATGTGATTTAATCTGTCAGAATGTGTGTGGGGCGGGGGGGGGGGGGCGAAGGAGGCTGAAGAGAAGGCACAAACTTCCTTAGTTCTTATTCTACACACAGATCTCTCCCTGCTTCCATGCCCGTTTCTTAGAGTTCTATTCTGGGAGTCTGCTCTGAATTTCTGGAAGTTACCTCTCCTTCAGACTTTCTCACAGGCACTTCTTTTTGTATCTCCTAGTCCGTCCTCAGCATCCCAAATGTCTGCACACAGCAGCTCTGTGTCACCCCACTCCCTCGCGCCATGACTGCCACCTCTGTCTCCTGCACCTATCCCCACAGTGCATTGGGATTGTTTGGCCTTCTCTGTGTCAGCGTCTCATGGCCCCAAGGACCCATGCTTTTGTTACACTTACGTGCACAGAACGGAGGGGGTGAAAATGCACAGAAAGACAGAAGAATCTCAGCTTTCATCAGGGTTTCAATAATGGAACTGATTATTGGGAAGTTAGATTTAAGACAATTGCCTTTTTTTTTTTTAGGACAGTTATTTCTTTAATGTTAGTATATATATTTCTTTCCTTTTTTTTTTTATTCATTTATTTCTAGGAGAGAGAGAGAGAGAGACACAGCGTGAGCAGGTGAGGGTCAGAGAGAGGGAGTCACAGACTCTGAAACAGGCTCCAGGCTCTGAGCTGGCAGTCAGCACAGAGCCCGACGCGGGGCTCGAACCCACGAACCGCGAGATCATGACCTAAGCGAAAGTCGGACGCTTAACCGACTAAGCCACCCAGGTGCCCCTAGCATATATATTTCTGTAGCAGAGAGGAGGAGTTAAACTTGTACATATCAGGAAAACTGTCAACTGAAATACTGTAGCTACTTGAGAACTAATAAAATTGGAAAAGCGAACCTAGAAATTGTCTGCATGTATGTGGTAGTGATAATCGAATTCAGCAAACGTGTACTGAGTGCCAACCCTACAAAGTCATTTGCCCCTCCAGATCCACTTGTCCCCTTTCTCCTCCTGCTCTCCTGCTCCGGAAGGGTGGCCACCCCTGGCTTTCATTAGTTGGCCCAGTGGGGACCCAATCAGTAAATGGGAAGAGAGAGGGAGGAGAAGGAGTTTGGGTATTTATTCCCCTGGCCTCTATGGGTTGGGTGTGGCCTTTCATGAAAAGCCACAACTCCTTTCAGGGTGACCCCCTTTATAGGACTTTCCCTTTCTCAGTCACTTTCCTCTGTCTCTTTGATCATGGGAGTAATAATAGCTACTGGTGTTTTCCCTACGCTGTGCCCGCACTTCTGCAAATAGTCCTTGTGTTAGACTCTCCTCAGTTTTCCTGATTTGAGTGTGCCAGCTATTTCCTGCTCAGATTCTACTGACGGGTAGGATTACCCTCCAGGGGGTTAATGGGAAAGTGAATAATTGCAATACCATGAAAGATATGCTTATCAAAGTATAGGCTCTTTGAAGGTAGAGATCATATATTATTCATGTTTCTTTCTTTTTTAATGTTTTATTTATTTCTGAGAGAGAGAGAGACAGAGAGAGAGAGACAGAGAGACAGAGTGAACAGGGGAGGGTCACAGAGAGAGGGAAATACAGCATCTGAAGCAGGCTCCAGGCTCTGAGCTGGCTGTCAGCATGTAGCCTGACGCAGGGCTCGAACCCACGAACTGTGAGATCATGACCTGAGCCGAAATCGGATGCTTAACTGACTGAGCCACCCAGGCGCCCCTCTTATTTCTTTCTTGACACTTAGCATAATTTTAGGGAGAGAGCAGGGCCTTACCAGAGTGGAATGGTGGATTTATGCATACAGGGTATGGGGGAACAGAGGATGGAGTTGGGCATCTGTTCCAGGAGGAGCCAGGCAGGCCTCATAGTGTAGCCAGGCATGGCAAGCCGAGACACACTGGTCCCGTTAAGCAAGGGAATTCACTGCAAGAGTGTCAAGGGCTTCTAGAATCAAAGGAAAGCAGGGACGCCTGGGTGGCTCCGTCAGTTAAGCATCTCACTCTCAATTTTGGCTCAGGTCCTGATCTCACAGTTTGTGAGTTCCAGCCCTGCCATCAGGCTGTCTGCTGACAGCGTGGAGCCTACCTGGGATTCTCTCTCTGCCCCTCCCTCATGCTCGCTCTCTCTCTCTCACAAGATAAACAAATAAACTTGAACAAAATTACTGTAGGATCAAAGGAAAGCAGAGAACGGAGCTTGCAAGATAGGAACTGGGGAGTTCTGGAGGGCTAGTTTACAGAAGCCCCAATAAAAGTCACACATTCAGTACGAGTGAGGCATCCTCACAGACAGCTCTTGGCTTTTAGTTTCTTTAAGGTCTGTTGCCTCAGGTTTCACGGGACTGAAAACATTCCTGGATACACATTATGTTTGCTCTGTGGACGCACTGTGGCCTTCTTTCTTCCAGTCTTCCTGTTAGAAACCCTGCCTGATGCCCCATGGAAGGTAGGAGGAAAGAGAAATTCTCGGGTAATAGAAGATGAGATCTAATGCCTCCTGGCAGCCCCTGTTTTGGGACTGCAGAAACTGGCTCACCCCTGTCTTCCTCACCTCCTTTCTAGATGAAAGGCAGGATAATGGGGGCAGTAGGTGGGAACAATACTTTGGTAAGTTACAAGCATTAGCAGGGGTGAAGTAACAATGGAAGATGAGTTCTTCCCCTGAAGAGCCAAGCCTGCCCCAGAGGTGGGGCTACTTTTGCTGAGTGTGAGAGAGGGTGTCTCCCTCGTCTCTGGGGAGGGCCAGAAGAACGAGTCCCTGCCAAAGTTTCCATCACTGAATTTGGATCTCGGTTTTGCTGCCCTCTTCCTCCTGGCAGCCATCCCCCTCCAGCTGCCGTGTGTCCGTGCTCTGCAGGTGCACCCCAGCATGGGGAGCCGCACCCCAGTTTCCTTTGCCCTCCTCTGACACTGCTCCATCCCCTTGTTTTGGCCTCCTTCGCTCTGAGACTTATCAGCCTGCTGTGAGAATAGGTATCAGTCAGATAACCATCTGGTTAGTGGCATTCATCTAAGGTGTGACTTACTGACAAAGCTGGGTAGGGGTGGAGAGGCGTTCACCAAAACTAATTACATTAAAAAAATATACCTTTTACCCAAGTGGAATTTCAGGCTATGTGGTGATAAAGATTCTGCAGAAGAGGCTTTTCTGTATTTTTTTCAGTTAGTACAACTGACTGTTAGATCAACTGAAGCAGAAAAGAAGGTGAAGAGGGTTCTTCTTTTTTTTTTTTTTTT
>NW_027532426.1:1662382-1714798 GCF_008692635.1 Crocuta crocuta | reverse complement strand
TGAAAAAAAAAAAAAGGGGAAGAGGGTTTTTTTTTTTTTTTTTTTCTTTGGTCTCTAGGCCTTTCCCTTCACCTTCAGTGGGGAAGGGTCAGGCACTTTGGCTCTGACTTCCCCATTTTTGTACAAGTTACTCACCGGATACATACTATATACCAGAAACTTTGTGGGGTTCTGAAATGCAAAGGTAAGTAAGAAGCGGTCCTGCTCTCAAAGAAACCATATCTTGGGAGGCAGAGGGCAGGGGGTAAGACACAAATAATTACAAAATAGGATGAATTTAGTAATACAGATTTATGTACAGCATATGAAGCACCAAGAAAGATAAGCCAGAGGACAGAGGGAGATGCCACTTATAAAAAAATGAGTAGGGGAAAAATTTCAGTGTATGTGCTGCCGAAGCGAGCACAGTGGGGGAAAAATTTCAAGGCAGAGGGACAAGTGGGCATAAAGGAGGTATAAATATGCATTACTTATTTGAAGAACTGAAGCGTTTGGTTTGGCTGGAGCATAAAGTTTGTATGAGTGATTTCCAAGAGATAAGATTGGAAAAGTAGGTTGGTACCAGTTGGGGAAGGGCCTTTAATACCATGCTAAGGAATTTGAGCTTGGTCCCGTAGTCAGGGGGTGGACCAATAAAGGTTGCTAAGCAGGGCATGAACATGATCCTAATTTTTAGAAAGATAACATTGTTGCCGGTGTACTAGATGGATCACAGGGAAGCCGAGGGCAGGGAGATGAGCTAGGAGGATTTGCAAGAGTCTGGGGGGAGGGGAAGAGACAATGAGAACTTCAGGAAAGCAGCAGTGGGGTGGAAAGAACGGGAAGATAGAAGATAGAAATGGTTGCATTTGATTATCGCTTAGTTTTGAGGTGAGGAAGGAGAAGGAGGGAGTGTCAAATTACAAAACGTTTCCAATTGTGGACTTTGAGACATGCCATTGACTGATGTGGGAGTGCAAAGGAGGAGCAAGTTTTGTGGGAAAGATAATGAGCTCAGGATAGGGAAGATTAGGGCCGAAGCGCCTGTCAGCATCCAAGTACACATACTTCAAGGGCAGTTGCAGTGTGGGATTCAGAAACTGTGGCTAGATTTGGAAGTTATTGGCAAAAGAGCAGCCATGAAACTGGATGAGAGTTCACAGAATCCATAGAGACAAGAACCAAGGATAAAGCTTTGAGAAACTGTAACATTTAAGGAGAAACAAAAGAGGTTGAAAGGAGAGAGCTAGGAGACAGAAGTTTCAAGAAAGCCAAGGGAGAGGAGAATTTCAAGAAGGTGAAGTGGTCAACAATGTGGAAGATTTCAGTAGTTCAGAAATGTCGAGTAGGATTAGAACTGCAAAGTCGCTTTTCAATTTGGCTGTTTGAGATTCTGAAAAGACCATATAAGTACTGGGAAGTGAGTTCTCTCAAAGCTCCTGAAATACGTATGTATTCTCAGTCTTTATAGTTTGTTGATTATATAACATGACCATGTGCTCAAATTAAAGGATAATTTTAATTTCCTTTAAAAAGGAAGTTAATAGAAGAATTGAGGAGAGTGCACAAGGCCAGATACTATCCATATTGGGGTGATACTTGAAGCCTTGAGAACAACTGAGTTTTTTAAGGGAGAGAAGAGCAGAAGGTTAAGGCTGAATGGTGAGGAAACCCCAGGAAGTCACAGTATGGATTGAAGCACGAATGATTCACCTGGTGGAGTTTCTAGAGCCTCCCAGAGGTTTTTCCAGGTCTTGAGTTTCAAAATCTGCAGAGAACGAGGGCTAGAACAATGTCCATGATATTGCCACAAGATCCTTGGAGATCTGAAGGCAAGCATTTTCTGGGCAATTTAGGTCCCAGAGCCAGGCTGCCTGTCATTAGGGAAGAAAGGAAAAGGATGGAATGAAGCCATCTGTGTCTTGTATTGCTGCCACATCCCACGTAGGCATAGAAGACAAAAGAAGGGTGAGGAGGGGAGCAAGGGTAGAGGGAAGATTCTTGGGTGTGGAATGCACTTGAAAACAAAAGCAAGTAGAGTTTTGTAGCTCTTTAGGGCTTCTGGGAAAGCAAGAAAAGGAGAATGCTCAGGGAACTAAGAACGGAAATAGCATTTAGGTATCTGGAAGGAACAAGTAATCAGAAATAATAGTGATCCAGGGCGCCTGGGTGGCTCAGTTGGTTAAGTATCTGACTCAACTCTTGATTTTGGCTCAGGCTGTGATCTCATGGTTCATGAGTTCATGCCCCACATCAGGCTCTGTGATGTCAGTGCAGAACCTGCTTGGAATTCTCTCTCTCTCCCCTTCTCTCCCTCTCTCCTCCCTCTCTCTCTGACCCTCCCTTGTGTGCTCTGTCTCTCTCTCTCTCAAATAAATACACTTTTTTAAAAAAGGAAATAATAGTGATCCTGTTGAATTACTGTATTGTACACTTTAGAAAACTAATAGAACATTATATGTTAACTCTGCTGGAATAAAAATAAAATACTTAGTGAAAGAAAAAAATAATAGTGACCCAAGACAGGAGTGCCTGGGTGGCTCAGTTGGTTAAGCGTCCGACTTTGGCTCAGGTCTTTGATCTTGCAGTTCATGAGTTTGAACCCTGCAGCGGGCTCTGTGCTGACAGCTCACAGCCTGGAGCCTGCTTCGGATTCTGTGTCTCCCTCGCTCTCTGCTTCTTCCCCACCTGTGCCCTGTCTCTCTCTCTCTCTCAAAATAAACATTAAAAAAATATATAGTGATTCAAGACACAGGGCAGCCTCATTGATGTAGGAAATGACCTGTTGGATGATTAATTTAAACCTTATCACAAGGAACTTTGAAAGAATAGATCTGTAGTATCATTAAAAACATGACTGAAAAAATTCTGTGTTTTAGAAGAGTCAGTGTGGCAAATGTGCACAGAGCTTGGAAGGTGTGTATTCTTCTCTTTTGTGCTTTGAAAATGATAAGACTTCATTTTTAGGTATAGTGAACCAAGAGGCCGCCTTTCAGTACTTGAAAGAGGTAGTCACGGCTATAAATATGAATGTGACAGTATCCCCATGAACTTGGGATTAAAGGAAATGTAGTTGCCTTCCTGACTGAACTGATAAAACCAAAATACATTCTATTTCCCAGGGCCAACAACTGGGTAAGAAGTGTGGTCAGGGAATATCAAAGGGGGATTTAGGAGAGATCGCTTTGGGAGAGCGATGCTGAATTTGGGCACGGGGTCAATCCACCCACTATACTGGAGTTGTCTAATGAGTAGCAGAGATCTCTTACCTGGCCTCGGTGAGATCTGGAGGAAACGTTCCTCAAGTCTTCTATTAACTTCTGCTTGAATTCTGTGCTTCCGCAACAATTTTCTGATTCCTATTTCACCCCATCAAGTATAGCTATAGCAGGAAAGTGAGTGTTCTGAAAGAGGCCTTGAGCACCTGGAAAGACATTTTGCTTATTGTTGCTTAATTAGCTGGCATTCTTACCTGTACACTAGTATTGTGCGGATACAATTACTTTAAGTCACCATGAAATTCCACGTCATCTCTGAGTATACTGGTGAAGTCCAGTTTCTGGGCATGAAAGGCTGAGAGGAACAGATTCTGGACCAAGGTAAGCTTTCCTTATTCCTGACTTAAATATATAAATATATATATATATATATATGTTCAATGGTGCAATATTCATTTATTTCCTGAAGAGACAGGCACATGAAACTGATTCTAAATGCAACTCTTAAATTCCACAATCAATTAAAAAATGTGGAAAAGGCTCTGCTAGTTACCAACAATGACACTTTCCCTATCTCTTATGCACAAGTGATAAGTAAAGCTTATAGCTTTCAACTTGCAGTTCTAACTTCCCTAAACCTGGTAGTCATGTGTTTGGGAAGCATCATTAGAATCCTGCCTTTTCCAGCTTTCAGACCAGCTAACAGCACCTGGGTGGGGAATCTAATATGTGATATTTTTTAAAAGCTCTTTGATAATCAGTCTTGTAGGCTACCCTCTCCCTCATAATGTATTCCTGTATCCTCTGTTACTGGTTTTACAAATAATAGCATGAAGTATTACTTTCAACAGTTGGTAAAATAATATGGAGCCTGTATCCACTCAAGAATTGATGATGAAAAATAGGAAAAGGCTTTGGAAATGTGTAGATTAGAGATGACAGATCAAAACATTTCTTGCTGCCACTCTTCTGTCCTATGTCCGTGGCAGACATTACTAATTGAAAATGACACTCCTTCCTGCTAAACCTGGACTGGCTTTGGAACTCTTACTCATGACCTTAATCCAAGAAGCCACAATCAGTTGCCTAGATTGGATCCATGTGAGCGAAAACTCTCTGCCCTTTCTAGTTTAGATGAGCTCTTAGGGATTCTGGTCATCAAATTCCAGAATTCATCTGGAAAGGATCTAAAAGGTGGCTTAGCTTTTGAGTTTGATGTCATGGGGGAAAACTAATGCACTCTGACCAGAAGTCTCTAGGTACTCCGATGGAAATAATACCAGACTAGATAGATGGACAGGAATTATTAGAATGGAATTATCTAGACCACTGTCACATTCACCATCAAGGTGTCAACCAAGGCAGATTTTATGAGGGACCTTAGATGCTGTTCCCAGTGTTCAAGTCCTCACTTTGCCTCTCACTGGGTGTGTGGTGAGTTAACATCTCTAAGCCTCAGTATCTCATCTGAGAAATAATACCCAATTTGCAAGTTTGAGACTGCCCATGTAGGTGACACATGCAAAGTGTCTTGCAAATGATAGGTACTCAAAAATGTTAGTTCTGCTTCTTTGGTTAATGATACTCAATCCCAAGCAGAACTCCCTTAATCAAAGATCTCCCGTTCTCTACTTGAATGTTTCTAGTGAAGAGTAGCTCGTTATCTCACCAGGCATTCCATTTCTGAGCCACTCTAACTACTAAAAACTCTCTCATTGCATTGAACTGAAATCTGCCACACAGTATATAGCTTGCTGTCTGCCAACATAGAACTTAGCTTTGGAATCTCTTGGATATTTGAAGAGTGTTACTCTACCCTCCTAAATCTTTTATTTTCTAAGCTGAGGGGTCATGAGTTCATTCAATTGCCCTTGAAGGACATGGTTTTCATTTCCATTATCATCTAGCTTGCCATTAGTTGTATCACTTCTAAATCTGCAGGATTAACCAAACTTTTTTTTTTTGGTCTCTAGTGTTAGTTCAAGGATTATTTTTTTAAGGAACGCATGCTAACTGTGTTTTATTCCATTGCATCAGTCTCCAGCATAATAGTACTTCCAGAGATAGAATCCAGTGTGAATTTCTTGTTTTCCAATTAAATATAGAAGTTATTTAAATTTAGTAATTAGTCATTAGTAACATAACACCCTTACCTCTCCCTGCCCCCCACCTGGGTTCAAGATGGCTCAGGTGTCTTGAACACATTTGTAATGGAAACTTGTTTCACTTACATTTTGGGTTCACCCTCTTGGGTGTGGGGCCAAAGCTTGTCACTTTAGACATTTCTGATTGTGGTGTTGATTAGCTAGTTGGCTCCTAAGCTATAATTATCTTCCTCCTTCAGTTAAAATCACAATTCAGTATTACAACATGAGCTATTGCAAAATCTAATAATATGCATTGGATTTTTATTTCACTCTAACAGACTTTCCCTGACAATTCATATTTTTTTCTTCTGGGTTGTTCAACTGTTAGATGTTGCTGTTCGAGCACTCCTGAGCAGGACATTCTTCCTAACAAAATTTGATCAGTGGGCACTTTGCAGTATTGTTGGCTTTGTTTTCCTATGGCCTCACTTCTGTAATATAGTGATTAAAATACTCTGTATTATTATTCCAGATTACAGAATTTTGAGTGACTCATAAACTAGAGCCATACCTGTGTGACAGTATAACTGATGCCAAAATGCAAAATTCAGTCAACATATGCTTTATTTTAAACTGTGCCAAATGATGGGCGTGACTAATAGTTTTCATTGGATTTCAGCCAGTCTTTTCCCCTGAATTTTTCAATCATCTTCACAATGTATAACCTGAATGTGATATTTCATTTTATCTTATCTTATTTTATTTTTTAAAGTTTAATTATTTATTTTGAGAGAGAGCATGAGTGGGGGAGGACATTGAGAGAGGGAGAGAGGGAATCCTAAGCAGGCTCCATGCTGTCAGTGTAGAGCCCAATGTGGGGCTTGAACTCACGAACCATGGGATCGTGACATGAGCTGAAACTGAGATTGGACACTTAACCAACTGAGCTACCCAGGTGCCCCTGAATGTGATATTTCTAAACATCACTTCAACCACCATATATTGGGCATACCTACATTCTGTGAGGTGCTGTATACGTGATGGGGATGTATTTCTAGATGGCCAGTAATGCATGACCCTGGCTTTGAAAAGGAATCAGACACACAAACTCATCCTCTATAAATAAAGTTCAGACCACCATGGTCAAAGAATATAGGGTTCTCAGAAGAAAGAGGATCACTTAATCTTGTGGGAAAGCATTCCAAGGAAGCTGCCCTTTGGTTCTGTTCTGCCTGCCCACTTTTGTTTAACACCATACATTGAGATTTTATATATCCACCAAGGCTCTGCCCAAATGCTTTTTCTGCCCTGGTCTTCATGCTCCAGCCTGGTGTATTCTCTCCATCCACCAAACTTCTGTAGCACCTCATTTGCGTTTTCTTTCTGGTCTAGGCAGGTGTCTTCATACCTCAAGATAATGTTATTCACATATATGTCTGTTTGCTCACAGTTGCTTCTGTAATGCCCAGTAAATATTTGATTGAGAGAAAAATCTACTTTAGGTAAAGCACCTTGATTAATGAAGGAGGAACACATTCTATTTTGGTCTAGATTGCCAGGAATATTAAGGTTTCAGTCTCAATTTTTTCATGGAAAGCTAATCTGTCTTCCATCAGTTGCTTTACGTGAACTCAGTTTTGTATCCATAGTGAGTTGATTGCCTGTATATGAAGCACACTCTACTGGTGAATAAGAAGTCTGGGGTTACTTCTATAAGTGAATTTTAATGGAACAGTTTTGTTTTGTTTCTATTTATAAAGCCTTCTTAGAAACTGAGGTACTCTTTTGTGAAAACCATTCCTGGGACTCTTTAAATATATGGGAAAAAGTCCTCAGATTAAATGCCTTAAAAAAAGCATCATTAATTAAAAGACTGCTTTATTGAAACTGAAGATCATCATGTACTGTCTGTTGAGCAATATGATTGATATAAATAGGCTTTGTGAAATTACCAAGTGAGAATTTGTGCATCTTAGATAAAAAAAGTTATGTTTCCACAAAGTGTCAAGTAGATACTTGAAAGGTTCTCTGGAAATATTAGTTGAATTCAACAAAATTCTCAGTAAAATGCAAACAATTTCTTAATGGCATTTTAGTCCCTGATAATGTAATCATTTAAGTAAGATTTCAGGAGAATAAGTGAAATTCATTTCCATGTGACTTACACATTTAAAAAAAAATAAGGCAACCAAAATGAATAAATCTAAGTTAAATCTATTCAAGGCATCCTATTATGTATGTATGTATGTATAATTAAGATACAGTATTCTCTTAGTTTCAGGTATACAATATAATGATTCAACAGTTCTGTACATTTCTCAGTGCTCATCAGGTTAGTCCCCTTTATTTCACCCATTCCCCTATCCATCTCCACTCTGGGAACCACTAGATTTTTTTTTTTTTTGGTCTGTTTTTTTTTTTGTTTGTTTGTCTCTGTTTTTGTTTGCTTGTTTGTTTCTTAAATTCCACATATGGGTGAAATCATGCAGTATTTGTCTTTCTCTGATGGACTTATTTCCTTTAGCATTGTGCTTTCTACCCTCTAAGTCTATCCTAGAGGGGATGTTGCAGATTGCAAGATTTCATTCTTTTTTATGACTGACTAATATTACACACACACACACACACACACACACACACACACACACACACACCATATCTTCTTTATGCATTCATCTGTTGATGCATACTGTATTGCTTCTTTATCTTGGCTATTGTAAATAATCCTGCAGAGCATCCTTTTAAGGCCTCCTATGTGATGGACTCTGCTTAGCTGCTGTGCATTGATAAACTTGGGTTTGTTTATTCAGTCTTTCCAAAGATAAGTGGTGGAGGATTTTGGAGTTAATAAATAGAGTAAAATCTGTTGAATGTTTCAATAAAGTAATAGAAGAAATATATCAACCCTTCTCAGTATTCATGCAACAAATGTTTATGAAGTGCCTCTTATGTGGTAGCCCTATGCTAAATCCTGGGGATATGACAGTAATGTTGTTCCAGCTTTTATTGAGTGAGTAGTCTGGCACTTGTATGCAATTCCATTCATACATATTCAGCAAATACTGATTTTCTCCTACGCATTGGGCTGGACACCAGGGCTATGGTGGAAGACAAAACAATAGAGACCTTAGAGATTTTACAATGGGAGAAGCAGGTGTTAATTTAGTAGTCATGTAAATTAATACATAAGAAGATCACAGTATACTATGAGAGTATATACTAGGAGAACCTGATGTGATTGGTGGGGGGAGAGGAGAGAGTAATCAAGACTTTTCAGAGGTGACCTCTGAATTCAAACCTGACAGGTGAGTAGGAGTTAGCCAGGCCAAAATGGAGAAGAAGCACATTCTAGGCAGAGAGGGAAAGGCTGTGAGAAGAAGCAGAGTATATAGAAAAACTGAACTAGGCCAGTAAGGGAGGTGAAGTATAAAGGAAAGGCTGGGGGAGGCACACAATTTGAGAGACGAGAAAGGGACCAAGCCAGACCTTGCTGGATTTTGGTCTTTATTCCAAGGACTATAGGAAGCCTGAGGGGTGTTAAGCAACAGGGTGACAGGGCGAGGTTTGTGTTTTTAAAACAGTCCTTCCCTGGCTCTGGAGGGGTGAACAGTGGAAGGAGGTGTAAGCAAGTGGTTTTCAGGAGAGGGGGCGATGGGCAGTGGCCTGGACAGGGTGGCGGTGGTGGTGGGGATGCAGAAGTAACTAGATTATAAATGTTTAGGAGCAAAATGCCTGATAACTGCCAGGATGTGCTCAGGATATTTGTTAAGTGAAAAAATAAACCGGTGGACTCAGGAGACACGGAGCTCGACCTAGTTAAGAAGTTACAATAGAAGGGTTTTGACACCAACACTGATGGAATAACTTCTCTCGGCTTGTTTGGCCACAGTACGTTTTGACGCAAATGTATAAATATGTTAAAATGACCCTTATTTGGTGATTTTTCTGTCTCAACCAAACATAAATGACCCACAGGCATTCTGAACAGAGAGAAATGATGATATAAAACATTTGGACCTACGTTTATATAGCAAGTATTATGGCATATCATGCGTTTTTGAAACTTAGTTTTATGTGACTAGGTTTCCCAGATGTCAGTACTTTGGAAAATGCGGCAAAACAACCTCCCTCTGGATAAATCAGGGAAGAATTGTGTAACCTGCTGCTTTGGCTTTGTGTCTGGGGAATTACGATATTATATTGTCCTTTATCTCCTCAGAGATGATCTCCTCTGTCATGCAGCTTTTCACTGTGTACCCCGGAGGTGACAGATGATGATGATAATGATGACTAAAATGTTCATCGGGCTCCCCTCCCTGCTGAGACCTTCCTTCCCCTAGAGCAGTTCTCATCTTCCCACCGGTTAGCCTTCAGTTCATGCTCCTTCCAGCCCTGCAAGCTGTGAAAACACCTCCCTGAGTCCCATAGGACAAGGAGGTCCCGCACTGAAGACTCCACTGGGGAACTGGGCCAGCTTCTCCCACCTTCTTCCCCACCCCCCAGACGACTTTTCCTTACCCCCAGCCTCTGACCAAAGAGATGGGGAAACTAGACCTCATTGTTCTGCTTTATCTGTAGCACTACCGACAGTGAATCCTCTGTTGGTCTGGATCTAATTCTGCATTCTTGGCTCCAGGATTATCTCTTAATTAGATACTAATTGTATATGTTTATTTGTTTTTTTAAAAAACAATGATGAAAATGTACCTTATTACTTATCAGCCTGCTCAGTTACTTACTAGGTAAGATGGGGGAAGTTTAATAGTAAACTTACTCTCTCCTTCCAGAATCAGCACATGAAGTTGTGTAAAATGGGTGTCCAGAGAAAACATCTTAAAGTACTTTGGAGGTACTTTTATATAATGGAAAAGTGTAATGTAAAATATAATTAAATATTTAAGAGTATCCTAACTTAAAAAAGTATGCCATGGTGCCTGGCTGGCTTAGTCGGTGGAACGTGTGACTCTTGATCTCGGGGTTGTGAGTTAGAGCCCCATGTTGGGTGTAGAGATTACTTAAAAATACAGTCTTAAAAAAATACCCTGAAAATACCTTTTGAACAGTATGAGTTGCCCCTCTTAAAAACTTCTAAAACTCCTAAAAATGAATGAGGAGGTTTATCCTCCAAAAGGAATTGACGAAGCCTCCTTACACTTTTGGTAAATAATCACATTTACTATGTGTGGAGAAATGACACTTTTGCGAATTAAAAATGGCGACAACTTGTCTTATTCTATTTGCACCAATGCAACAAAGGAGAATAATGTATGAAACTATCATGTATTTACCTTTAGTCCATAAAAGCTGGTTCTTTTCTTTTCTTCTTTAAAGTTTATTTATTTATTTTGAGAGAGAGAGGGTGCATGTGCGGGCACATGAGTGGGGGAGGGGCAGAGATAGAGGGAAGGAGACAATCCCAAGCAGGCCCTGCCCTCTTAGCGTGGAGCCTGACATGGGGCTTGATGTCACACATTGTGAGATCATGACTTGAGCCAAAATCAAGAGTCCGTGCTTAACGAATTAGGCCACCCAGGCGCCCCAAAAGCTGCTCATTTTCAGTAGAAAATATATAGACTTACATATAGTTGGTACAGAATAAATATTGGTTGAATGAATGAATACACAAATAAATGAGTACGTGGTGCCCCACACACATATAGAAATATACCAGCTGATCATTGTTTTAAAAATTAAAAACTATAACTGGTTAAGAAAAGTTGTATTTGCAGCTCTGTTCATTTGAAATATGAAATCGCAACCCTAATGACTTTTTTAAAAAAATCCCATGGTATTCACAAATAAATGAACTATTTAAAAATGGATATGTTTTTCTCAGCAGAAACTTCTGAGTTCCAAGCTGACAACTAAAATGCACATAATCTGACCAGCCAAGTTCAGCCAGGTGGCGACACAGGGTGAAGAGGCTATATTCAGTTACGACATTGATATATTTTAGTTTGATTTTGAGTTTATGATACTAATGTTAAATGGTATGTAAATCTTAGATCCAGTCCCCAAACTTAAACATTTCCTAGCCCATAAAAAGTCACTTTCTTGGCTATGTCAATAAATTTTCAGTTGATGTTTTGAATATACTTTTAAAAGCTTGACTAGTTCAGATTGTCTGGCTGCCTAAATTCTGAATAATTACTTGCTTTCTTCTTTATGCCTTAAGACAACTTGCCTCCTTACTGGTGGACTTTCTGGAAACTAATGCCATGTGTTATTTAAATAAGAATTTTTTCATTTATTAAGTTGATAGTTTGCCTTTTTGTCTTTTCTTTTTCTCTCTTTTAAAAAGTAAGCTTTATGGTGTNAGATCATGACCTAAGCGAAAGTCGGACGCTTAACTGACTAAGCCACCCAGGCACCCCAAGCAGGGGTTGTTTCTTAAAAGTTCAGTTTCTGAGCTCCCAGTAGGTGGCACTCTTACAAAGCCTAAAGAATTGACTACTTTGGCAACCCAGGGTTGTTTTCTAGATGGTTCCCTTCCTACTGTGACTTACTTGTAAACCCATTTGTTCTGGGTAACTAAAAGTTATTGCTTTTCCTAATTATCAGAGTCATACATGCTCTTTGTTAAGCACTTTAGGAAATGTACATAAGAAAAAATACAATTGTCTTCAGAGTCCTTGGTAATTTCTAGGAGGTAACTACTGTAACAATATACCTATATACATACAATATGCTAATATACATTCGTATATACAATATTTTCCAGGACTTTCTATAGCCTATGCATATAACAAATGCATATAAAAAGTAAACATTTTAATTAGCCAAGTTTTAGATTTTAAAATGATCATGAACAATATACTTGTCTTTTGTTGTCTGATCTTGTACTTGGGTTTTGTCTTGCAAGCTACTTTCCCTTTATTTCCTTAAAGACAGACCTCTCACTTCTGCAATTCATGAATTGCCGAGTCCAAAAGGACTTTTTGCAGCTGTGTTGAAATAGGGCTTGTGATCTTGTGAATGAGGGCTGGAATCTCATGATAAGGGTGCTGTGCTAGTTGTGCTTCTAAGCAGTGAGAATAGGGCAGAATGAGCTTAAATAACAAACCTAATGCATCCCTGGCCAACAGGAGACTGTAGAATATTCCAAAATATTATCAGAATAGGACTGCGATTTTGAACTTGACTGTTCCATGAGATCCTAGCTATTTGAGCTTATGTGGGCAATTTTGTGATACCACTGATTTTTTTTCAGGTAGCCCCTCTCCCCACCCCGCAACAGAACTTTAAGTCCAGATGACTTCCCCCAGAGTGAGCAATCCAAGAGACCCAGCCAGAAGTGAAATGCTTCTTGTGGTCTAACCTTGGAAGTCACACATAATCACTTCTTCAGTAGGCCTACTCTACTTATTGCTGGAGGGGACTCTGTACACAGGGACAGCAGTACCAGGAGGTGGGGATCACTGGGGCCATCTTGGAAGCTACCACAAGAAGTATTCAATGCATAAAAGGTTACTTTATTCTTTTAATGAGGTGTAATTGACACATAGCATTTATTAGTTTTAAATATACAACATAATGATTCAATATTTGTGTATATTGTGAAATGATCACCACAGTAAGTCTATAGATGGTTATTTTAAAGCCACAGGATTAGTTAAGATCACCCAGGGAATGAGTGTAGAGAGAGAGGACAGGAAGACGTGGCCAGCATTCAGAGATCACAAAGAAGAATCTGCGAAAAAATGGCAAGTGAGGTATTGTCCCTAGGAGCCCAGAGGAGAAAATGCTTTGAAAGGAAAGAGTGCTGAGAAACTAAGATGGTAGCTAGGAACCACCCCCTGGGTTTATCCTTGTGCAAAACTCCTTTCTCCTTTGAGTTTCACACAATTCAGATGTAGTTATAAGGAAAACAGATGTTATTTGAAAAGGGTAATAGTATTTGCAGCCACTTTTGTGTACCACAAAAGGGGCATCATCTATTTTTAAAAATTTTTTTTAATGTTTTACTTATTTCTGAGAGAGAGAGACAGCATGAGCAGGGGAGGGTCAGAGAGAAGAGGGAGCTACAGAATCTGAAACAGGCTTCAGGCTCTGGGCTAGCTGTCAGCACAGAGCCCGACATGGGGCTCGAACCCACGAACCGTGAGATCATGACCTGAGCCGAAGTCGGACGCTTAACCGACTGAGCCACCCAGGCGCCCCATAAAGGGGCATCAGCTATTACTTGGGGACCATGGACCTTGTTCAGGGAAGGACTTTGATCATCTCTTTGGGCCTAAAAGGTAAAGTTCTCCCAGGACGTGTTCTGGCGGGTGAGGGCTAGGCTGAGAGTGGAATTGCTATGCATAATATAGGAAGATAAATGGAGCACTGGAAACCACTAGCAAATATTAAAAGGAAGTGTGACTTCAGAAAGCTGCATGCTGAAGCAGGTCAGCTCTAATGGCATAATAACCTTCCGTGGGTTTTTGCACTCAGAGCTACAATTCCTCCAGGCTTCCCTGACTCCTGCCTCTCCCTTCTGCTCCCCATGACACTCCTTGTTCATCAGTTTCTTGGTTGCTGTGCCCCATTTTGGTTCCATACACTAAATAATAATAGAATGCAAATGTTAAGTACTTGTTAGGTGCCAGGGCTGCTCCTAGTGTTTTATGTATGTTACCTCATTTCATCTCCACAAAACCCACCCACTTTGATGATAGATGGGGAAACGAAGGCACACAGGGATTAGGTTACTTGCTGTGAAGTGGCAGAGCCAGGATTTCAACCCACTCTGGCTTCAGAGCCCAGGATCTTAATCATTAAGTCCTGCTCTTATTTCCCTTTTAGGGTTTTGAATTTGGCAACCCATATTGACCCCCATCTACTCAGGCTTAGACTTTGGCCACCTGCTGCCACAACCCAGAACATGACATCTGTTATTGACTCATGGGTCTGATACACCCCAGTGGAAACCCCACCCTCAGCCTCAGCGGCGCCAGATAGAAGGTACCTCAAAGCAATGTTTGTTTACACCTTCGTGTTTTTTCACATGTGTTTCCTCTGTTGCTTTGCCCCTTCTCTGCCTGGTTGATTTCTGTATGAAGCAATTAGTTGCCCCCCCGACAAGCTGTTCACTTCTTCCTCCATGTGTCCTTTGAACTTCTATCTGCCTTATCTCTCTGTATCACCATTTCTGGTAGAGGTGTATCTCTGCCCTTAATTGTGAGCTCATCCTGGCAAGGATTTTATCTTATTCACCTTTGAGTCTCCAGTCTCCCACGCTATAAGGGTTCCATAAGGGTTTCTTGACTGAATTAAAGAAGGTCCTAGAAAATGAACAGGACAACTGTTATCCCCCATCAGGGACAATATAATTTTGCTGTAACCTTGATTGGCTGATGTAAAAAGAACAGAACTTCTACACTTTGATCTTAGCAAAAAGGCCAAGAAGTGATAAAAGGACAGAACTTCTAAAATAATCTTTTTTTAAAAAAGTTTATTTTGTGAGAAAGCGAGAGAGAATGCTCATGTGGGTGCGCATGAATGGGGGAGGGGCAGAATCCCAGGCCGGCTCTGCACCATCAGTACAGAGCCCGATGCAGGGCTTGAACCCATGAACCATGCAATCATGACCTGAGCCAAAGTTGTACGCTTAACCAATTGAGCCACCCAGGCGCCCCTCTAAAAGACTTATTTATTTATTTATTTATTTAGAGAGTGAGAGCACGAGTGGGGGAGGGGTCGAGAGAGGCAGAGAGAGAATCCCAAGCAGGCTCTGCACTGTCAGCACAGAGCCTGATATGGGGCTCAAACCCACGAACTGTGAGATCATGATCTGAGCTGCAGTTGGATGCTTAACCTACTAAGCCACACAGGCGCCTCTCTCATAAAAGAATCTTCTTAACTTAATCTCCAACCTCGACATCTTCATCTCAGTGTTTATCTACTTTACTATTAGTATTTTACAAACCTCTCTCTGTACTCTTGACATTATTGTTAGAATCAAGAAGGTACACATTTCACATTATTACCATTCTTTTATTTATTAAAACCATACTACTTGATCAGAATCCTGTGATTAAAACATGTTCCTGGTCACCAGAAGAAAGTTTATTAAAGGACTACAACAGGTCCAGAAAGATGTAAGGCAATTTTGGTTTGTTATAAAGACCAGCGTGGCCATAGTGATTTGTAATTGAAGACCAAAACGGACTGAAAGAGAATAGAGAATCCAAGGAAAATGAAACAGACAAAAGGAGAATTGAACTACTATAGTATCTTAGTCTGAAAGGGATAATTTCTGCTTGCAAATTTACTATTTCTAAGGAACCAATCATGGGGCAGATCTTGTGAAATTTTATATTAGTTCTTCCTGAACTTGAGATGACACCACTTCACCATTCACCACTTCCTGCACAATTGTCTTGATTTTCCGGGGTTTGGTTGGATCTAAAGATAAAAATGGAATGAAGGGGGCAAAAGTTAGTGTTTCACATAGTCATCCAAAATTGGTTGTTGTTTAACTTAAGCTTTAAATGAGATATTGGCAGATATAATCCATCAAATTTAAACTTTCAAAAGTGACATTTGCATTCTAAAACAATGCATGTTGTTCAGTGAAAATGAAATGTATTCTGTATTATGCACAAATGAAAATATTTTTCTTTTTAAACATTTAAAAAGTGGTTATGATGCTCATAATACCTCTTTGTAGAGTAGATTTTTCCCTTCTTGGGCTTGCCAAAAGTTTTAATATAGTAAAGCCTACTTATTTTTCTGCAGGAATGCATAAATATTTCTCCTTGGCTCAGAAATGCAAATATACTTTAAGTTGTTAATAATACTGCAATATTCAATGAGATCTTATAGTTTTAGTCATTAATAAGTGTGATTCTGACTTATTCTAAGTGATTCTTAGGGAATTCGCATACCTTTAGAGGAGTCAATCGACTGTGTTTGAGATTTGGAGTCTGTCACATATAAACTTTCATCGAAACCATCGCTGTAAAGAAAACAAGGGAGATGATATCACATGATGCTTTCTGGGAGGAGGCGAAATAAACAGTTTGCAGTTTAAGCTAAAAATATGCATAAAATCAGTTCTCTAAATTTCTTGACGAACAATGATTGAATGTTGCACCCTGAGAGGAATCACTTAGTGCGGTGGACTTTTATTTTCAAACCCTGCCAGAAATGGGCTCTCAAAGTGAAGCAAACTGGCAAGTAATGGAAGATCTGCTCTCAGAAGTTAGATTTCCTGTTTTACAGCCCCGAGCTCTTCCCACTATTCCAGTCTGCTGCTCCCGTTTGGAAAGTTTGCAGCAGTCGGTTGTGAGGTGACTCAGGTGGCTGCTATTTGATGTGTCATCCTCAGCATTATCGATATCAGATCTCTAATGGGTGACTTTTTTGTGCTCCTTTGCAGTATGCCTCTTGTCTGTGGTGCCATTATTCATACCAGCATTTTATAAAATATCAAGAGAGTGGGTGACCGCACTTTGCAAAGTGTCGGACATTTACTAAATCCAAGGCATGTCTCTAGGAGATGTGGTATTTTCCATCAACCAGAGAACCCCTCCTTCTGTTGCCCAGAGCGCACAAGGTGGCCCCGCTGTTGGTCGGCCACTGAACTGATTTTCAACCCCTGCAACCTGTCTATTCACCCTTGAGCCTCGCCGTCCAGCAGGCGGCGGTAGGTCTCGATCTCCAGCTCCAGGCGGGCCTTGGCGTTCAGCAACCGCTGGTGGTCGGCGTTCTGGCGCTCGGCGTCGGCGCGCACCTGGAGCAGCTGCTCCTCCAGGCTGCCGATGAGCTGCTGCACCTGCGACAGCTGGCCGCAGTAGTCGCCCTCCACTTCGGCCAACGAGTCCTCCAGGGATCTCTTCTGCACGTGGGAGAGAAATGGCACATACAGAATGGTGGAGGGGACCGAAGTGAGGAAGGCGGCCGCCGGTGGCCTTCCTAGTGTGGATGGCACGTTTTTCTTTGGAAGTCATGAAAAGATGCCGCGCGTGCGCTCCCTACCGTGGCCAGCTGGGACTGGAGCTCGATCTCCAGGTTTTGAACTGCGCGCCTCAGGTCGGTGACCTCGCTCTTGCTGGACTGAAGCTGCTCCGTGTTGGTGCTGATCTCCTTCCTGAGCTCCCCGCTCTGCCGAGGCAAAGAGGGGTAAAGGGATGAGTGGGCGCTGCTCCCGCACCTCTTTTCTGCAAACGGGCCAAAGCCTTTCATTTCTGTTTGCGGTACCTTTTCAATGAACCAGGCCTCCGCGTCCTTACGATTCTGCTCAGCGATGGCTTCGTACTGCGCCCTCATGTCATTGAGGAGCCTGGTGAGGTCCACCCCCGGAGCAGCGTCCATTTCCACGCTAACCTCCCCTGGGCCGCCTGCCCGGAAGGTTTGGAGCTCCTGGGGACAGCGAGTGAGAGAGTGGGGTACAGGGGCCCATTGTGACTTTCATGGGTCTCTTCCAACACAAAAGACATTAAACATTTTATCTCATGACTGTGTTGCTGTACTGACATAATATATTAAAACTTTTTTTTTAACCTAAAAATTTGTATTTGTCTTCTATTTTAAAAGAACTTAAGACATTTTCTTGGGTCCCTAAACTTACCATAGGCTCTAGGGGCTGTGCCTCCCATGGAAAATGGTTGAGTTGGCCCTGCTTCTTGGGGACCCCGGGGCCTTTACAAAGAAGGGGAGGCTGGTGGAAAAGGTATAGTGGGGTTTCAACCACAGCTGCCAGACCTGGGCCGCAGACAGTGCAAGGCTTGTTCATTGTACCACAGTCCTTGATTTCCAGTAGGAAGCTCTTTAGAAGCCCATTGCCAGGGTCATGATTAACGTCTGTTTTATACACCAGCTTTTGATATACATTGTGGCACACCAGGATCCCATGGGTGTTTTATTCTGGGCATAACCAGGCTCTCTAACACATATAACATTATGTATTATTGGTAGACTTTTGTTTTTGAATTTTAAAAGTACCATATTTTTAAAAGAATCACTAAATTAGGACAATTAAAATTCTGTTTGTTCTTACCCAGTGATGAAAATGACATTAGACACCTGTAATCTGTTAGCTTTCACAGAAATCACCATCAATCCTGCCACTGCCGCCGCCACCACACATACACACATCCAGAAATTCAAAGCAAATGGCCAATATAACAGGGGCAGGATGTATCATCCATCGGTTCTAACTCTAGGTTTGTAAATTTGAAATTGTAATTTTTGAATTTGGGAGAAAAAAAAGCAGCTTAGAAAGCTCACCTCCTCGTGATTCTTCTTCAGGTAAGCCAGTTCTTCTGTGAGGCTCTCGATCTGCATCTCCAGGTCGGCTCTGGCCAGGGTCAGCTCGTCCAGCACCCTGCGCAGGCCGTTGATGTCTGCCTCCACGCTCTGGTGCAGGGCCAGCTCGTTCTCATACCTAAAAATCAAGTGCAAAGCAGTTTCTGGAGTCAACACACCCATTTAAATAAGGCCCCTGCCATCATCTTCAGGGCTGTCTCGTGTTCTTGGTGATTATTTAAAAGTGGCAGCATTGTGACATATGAAGCTATTTTTCCTTTTTAACATTTTCCTTTCCTTTATTTCATGGTAGTTTACTGCTCAGTTGGAGGGAAGTGAAAAAATTATGAGGTGAGACTTTTCTGCCAGCAATGAACCTCAGTAGCACTGTGTCCTAGGGAATAATTTCCCCTTTGGCTGACCACCCAGGCTATAGATGGTAGTAGCCCCTTTCCAGGTAGGCTTTCTGATGGCATCCTAAAAGCAGGTGAAAATAAAATCATAGTCTTCTTGCTTACCTTTTATTCACGATTTAATTTAAAGCACTGCTACTTCCTTAATAGCTATTTAAAAATTTTTTTAAATGTTTTATTTATTTCTGAGAGAGAGACAGAGAGGCAGCGTGAGCAGGGGAGGGTCAGAGAGAGAGGGAGACACAGAATCCAAAACAGGCTTCAGGCTCTGAGCTGGCTGTCAGCACAGAGCCTGACGTGGGGCTCAAACCCATGAACCGTGAGATCATGACCTGAGCTGAAGTCGGATGCTTAACTGACTGAGCCACCCAGGCGCCCCTTAATAGCTTTTACCAAGACTCTACAGGTTCAGGCTCATCACCACTGCCACTTCCTGTGTGGAGATTTTGTGGAGCAAAATGAGCATTAGTGTTTCTTCCTTAAGTCCAGGATGTTGGAGTACGGGGAAGGAGGAGGGAATATAAAAATAGATGTGTGGTTAATATTTTAGTGGTATGTGTCATCTGGAAAAAGATAGTTTCACTTAACTTCTAGGCAAAAACATTATTAATTCATTTTGATACATGGGAGATCAAGGTTTGAGACATTGGTGGAAATATCATGTCTGCATTATGAGCCAACAGCAAATTACCAGCATGGCCATCATAGCCCTAGGTTAAAAGCAGCATATAATTAAGGATGCATAATGTGAATTGTGTTCGAATCTGATTACTTCCTAGAATGCCCAATGTGCATTTACCAAAACAACACATGTGTAGAGCATGCGAACTGCAGAGGAATAGAATATTTGCCATCAGTGAAAGCAGGGAAATAGGGAATAAGAAGAAATAATGAGATCTGTCGATTCTCATTAGTCTTTCTTTTGTTCTACTCACTTCATTCTGAAGTCTTCGGCAGCCAGTCTCGCATTGTCGATCTGAAGGATGAGCTGGGCGTTTCCAATGGTGGCAGAAATGATCTGGCCAAGGAGGGGAAGACACACAAAATGAAGATGGAAAATACTAGTATTATGCAGGTATATTTTGGAGAGGAAATTTTTAGGCGATGTTAACCTGCCGATTTCATTAAGAGTTTAAGGCAATTTAACTTTTTAAAAGAAAACAGTTATAATATTTTATTTAATAATTGAGAAATATGTTTTTGCAGAAAGATAATGAAGTACAGTCACTTTATAATAAATGATAAAGTGAAACTAAATATCCTGAGATGAGAAATTGCTCCCAGTACAGTCACATTGAAAAATACCTTGTTTCACCTGGTTTATCACTGTAAAATATTGTAGTAGTAAAAAAGAAAAAATAATTCCCAAAGCCTCTTCAAAAACCGTATTGTTACCTTATTCCTGAGGTCTTCGATCAGTGGGTAATATTTACTGTAATCATTCTGTGACCCGGGGTCTCCAGTCCCAGATCCTCGTGTTTCATACCATTCTCGAATTTTGTTTTCTAGCTCAGTATTAGCCTCTTCTAGAGCTCGAACCTTATCCAGGTAGGAAGCCAATCTGTCATTAAGATTTTGCATGGTTTCCTTTTCTGATCCGGAAAGAAGGCCTCCATCATTGCCAGAGAGAATACCTCCAGGGCCGCCCCCGGGGCTCCCCACAAATCCAATTCCCAGACCTCCAAAGCCACTTCCCAGACCTCCAAAGCCGCCTCCCAGACCTCCAAAGCCACCTCCCAGACCTCCAGAGCCACCTCCCAGACCTCCAGAGCCACCTCCCAGGGCTCCCCCATAAGCAGCGCCCAGTCCTCCTGCAAAGGACATTCCAGAGCCACCACCAAAGCCAGAACTAGAACCAAACATGGAAGCAGAAGAAAAGCCTCCCCCAGAGCTGTCTCCAAAGCCAAAGGTGCCTCCCCCGTAGCCACTTCCAATGATGGAGGCGGCCGTGCCCCTGGCTCTGCCCGATGTCCCGCTCTGGGAAGATGGCCGCCGGGGCAGCGCGGGGGTGCGCACTGAGAGGGACATGGTGGTGCTGGAGAGATCCACTGCCCGGGGAAGGGGGCTACAACCGGAGAGAAAGCAGTGTCAGCAAGGCAGAAAGGTTGGCCTTTTATAGGTCCCGAAATGGGTGTTACAGTTGAAAAGTTCACTCTCCTCAATTCAAAATATTGCGCTTCCCCCTTTTTTGACCAGCTCAACAAATACATGATTTATGCATACTGAAAACTTGTCGGCATAGAACTAATCGAATAATTGTGCCCATTATATATTTGTTATACAAAAAAGAAATCTGGGTGGGGTAGAGATAGGTTGTCACAAGGAATTTTTCTCTTCAAAGTATTCTATTGCTTGTATTCACAGCACTGCCGGGTGTCTTAGGCACAGTAGGAAGGCAATAAGTGATTGATGAATGGGTAAATTAATTGTATGTCGTCCTCAGCCTTGAGCCTCTTAAAGTTCTTCACTCATATTTCCGACTTGTTTCCTTTAGAAAACTAAATGTAAACCATACAGTCATGATCTACTCTATCTTCTCGTGGAATATATAATTTCAGAAGCAGTTGTGAAACCCACCGGTGAGAGGTGGGGGAATAAATGCATTTTCCAGATTGATACAGGAGTTTGAATTCTCAAGGATTTAAAAAAAAATTTTAATGTTAATTTTTGAGAGAGAGAGAGAGAGAGAGACAGAGTGTGAGTGACCAAGGGGCAGAGAGAGAAGGAGACACAGAATCTAAAGCACAGGCTTTGAGCTGTCAGCACAGAGCCCAAAGCGGGACTCAAACTCACAAGCGCTGAGATCATGACCTGACCTGAAGTAGGATGCTCAACTGAGTCACCCAGGTGCCCCTGAATTCTCAAGAATTTTAAATCATCGGATTAGGATTAGGATGTCACATGGTCTCTTTTCTGATTCAGAAAGAGGACCATTTGAACATTGAAAACAATGCTATTTTTGAGTGGAATATGATAGTATTCTCAACAGCTTTCCCTTTACATAATTACTTTGTTAGTATACTCTATGAAATAAAGAGCCTGCTTTTTTTGCATATTAAAATTATATCAGTGCTCGCACCCTCAATCCCTGCCCCCCAAAATCCAGATATTATCTGCCTTGACTCTAGCTTCCTAGAAAGTAAGGTTCTTTTTTTTTTTTTGAAAGTGAGCTTCTTTAGGCCTGCAAATAGTCTTTTTAAAAAATTTTTAATGCTTACTTATTTTTGAGAGAGAGAGAGAGACAGAGACAGAGAGAGACAGAGCACGAGCAGGGGATGGGCAGGCTGAGAGAGAAGGAGACACAGAATTGGAAGCAGGCTCCAGGTTCTGAGCTGTCAGCACAGAGCCCGACACTGGTTCGAACACACGAACTGTGAGATCAATACCTGAGCCAAAGGCAGCCACTTAACCAACTGAGCCACCCAGGCGCCCTGCCTGTGAGCAGTCTTGAGCCAGAGCCAGCAGTGCCCACTGGTAATGTAGGGGCATATGCAGAGAGGGTTTACACCTGAAGCCCATGTCAGGCCTCTATGGGGAATACTTACTGGCAATTCTGGCAAATGAAAGGACTGTGTGACCCTTCTTACCACTTTCCCAGGGACAGCAATGATGAACCCAGGGTGAAATCCTGTTACAACTTCCTTTTACCTTACGATGGGAGGGACACACATGAAGAGATGTATTTTCCCCTAACCTCTACACATCACAAAGAATGAGCCGGTCCGATTTCCAAATAAAGGGATTTTAAGCAAGACATTTGCAGAAACTACATATTCTTACTCACAATCAATATAGAAAAGATGCAGTGATCAAAGACAGACTTCACTTGATGAGAGAGGCCATAATCCGTTGGTTTCATTTCTTGAGAGAATGGAAACGTGTTAAGTGGAAATAACCAGGGGGCCTCAGCCTTCCATGGAGATTTTTACCAAGGATTCCTTTAAATTAAAAAAAAAAATTAATGTTTATTTATTTTTGAGAGAGAGAGAGAGAGACAGTGCTAGCAGGGAAGGGGCAGAGAGAGACAGAATCTGAAGCAGGCTCCAGGCTCTGAGCTGTCAGCACAGAGCTGGATGCAGGGATTGAACCCACTAACCATGAGATCATGGCCTGAGCTGAAGTCGGACGCTTAATCGACTGAGCCACCCAGGTGCCCCGACCAAGGATTCCTTTAATCTATATTACAAGCATTTTGTCTGAGCCTGTCTTTGTTTGAACCGTTGATAGTGATAGTGTGCTTACTACATTCTAGACAGTGGGCCAGGTGAACTGCAGACATGATTTTTAACCTTTGTGGCAACCTCTTCAGTTGGATACTTTTGTCCCAGATGTGAGCAATCTGAGGGTCATGATGTCAAGTGACTTATTCAAGGCCACACAGCCAGGAGGTGGCAAAGATTCAGGTTGCAGTGCCTTTTGTAGACAACATAACCCTGCTTCTTACAGTGAAAACAGGAAGGACAGAGGGTCATTTAGGGCCCCCAGTTATGAGACTGGGTTTCAGCCCTGCACATTAACCAGGAGCTTTCGCTCTTTCCTTTTCAAAAAAGCTTTCTCCTTGAACTTCATTTCTCAGTGTACAGGCTGAGACCCAGAGAATGACACCACACATGAAATCCTGCAAACACGTGGGCAAATGTAGTTTTAGTTATACTTTTGACATGTAAGTGCTTTGTCAGAGATCATATAAAGTACTAGTTCAACTTGCACTTCCCACACAGGAACTTGATGTTATGGTCATTAATTACTAGTCACAAGCAGCTTCCCCCCGACCCACCCACCAAGGGTGAGTCCACTGTGATTGCCATAGAGATGAGAACAGGCTATTACTTGCTTACAGACTGGAGGGAATGTGCCAAATGCAGACTTGTAACTTAGTGATATCATCATGTGATATGGGAATATGATTAACTTGAATTCTTGGACTTGGAGCCAGTTTTGTGCTGACATGTATACTTTCCACCTCTAATGCCTATGTGTACATTTAAAATAATTATGCTCAAGTATATATACATTATGTTTACTCATTATACCTTCATGTTTCTATACATACTATATATCATCCTAGACTGTAAGCCTCCCAGGTAAGGACTATGTCTAATCATTTTTATTTAGTTGTTTTTAAAATGTTTATTTTTCAGAGAGAGAGAGAGAAAGAGAGAAAACATTGCATGTGTGGGGGAGGGGCAGAGAGAGAGGGAGACAGCATCCCAAGCAGGCTCTGCAGAGCCTGGTATGGGGCTCGAACTCACGAACTGTGAGATCATGACCTGAGCCGAATTCAAGAGTTGGAGGCCTAACTGACTGAGCCACCCAGGTGCTCCATTGAATTCATTTTTAATCCCGAGTCTTAGCTTAGTGTTTGGCTAAGCTTCATCCTTGTACTCCTGGAGTTATTTCACTTGGAAGAACTACATCCTTAATATGTTTGAATGGTTCATTTAAAATTAATTTCACTCTAAAGTGACTTTGTTCTAGTTTACTAGTATGATTTGACCAAGATCCATTCTGAATCCAATTATGAATGGGGAGCAGCTTCAGAAGTTGGAAAGAGAGATATTTCTTTTTCAGTGGCTGTTTTTTGGTGCGGGAGGGCTAAGGTATATAATTAAGGCATTATCTTGGAGTTTTTAGAAGTGAAAACAATTTTCTTTGACAGCTGTAAAAATACATCAAGGTGGGAGTATAGCAAACAGAAACAATCTTGGGCTTTGGTGGCAAAGTGATTATATACATTGAGGCCCAGGGGAAAATGACGAGAAAGGGTGAACAGCTCAAAAGAACAATGACCTCCCTTTCTGTAGAGTTTAGGGGATACTCAAGATAGAGACAATTATTTACCTGGTATTTGTAAATCTTTCCATTTTTATTAAGTAAAACATGTGCTCATCTTCTCATGTCCCATTGGTTAGTTTCCTGCTGTTTGATTAAAGGATTCTCTCCGAGTTCTTTCCATTAAAGACAGACCTTCCACTTTCTGCAATTCACTGATCGCTTGATCCCTACCACCTTTCACTTTTGCTGTGAATAACATTTGAAGATCCTGTAAGTGAATCAGGGAATACTGAGTTACTGACGTTGTATGCCATGCTTTAGAGATGAGGATCAAAAAGCATCCCCAGCAGTCTTGCTCGAAGATGAGTTCTGGACTCCAGACCTTAGTGTTCTCAAAGGCCAGGAGGATTGCATGTGAAGAGAGAGAAGAACGGAGAAAGAATCTTGGAATCTTGCTTTCCTGGGGAGCGAATCTTGGAACTGAGTCTAGGGTAGAGAAAAAAAATGTTCTTGGAGAAATTAAAAAATAAATAGCACTAGCTAATACTTTAAGTTGGAATTGTTATCTGACACTGCCCCCAAGTCAGTAAGGGTGAGAGCAGGGAGTGTCCACTGGTCATGTTTTGATTTTATATCATGCCATGTCATTCTTTCTAGATGTTACAAGGCTTTTAGTATGTGTAATTCTTCAAGTCCAGAAAAAGTAGTTCTCTCCATCCTAGCTTCACTTCTGGGGTTTCTCTCGGACTGTGATGGGGCCACTAAGGCACTGATGGTTTCGTATGAAGTCATGAAATTCCAGTGTGTGATAAAGAGACCCATATTTAGAGACTACAGATCTTCTCTGGATCTGCACGCCTGTCAGAAATAGGCTCATGCTGTTCTGTGTCCTAGCTGGTATAAGAAGTATAAGGAGATTAACACTTCACTTTCCCACAGCAACTACTGGTAGAACCAGAGGTAGAACCAGTGGCTCCACATGTATGTACGGTTTCACTACTTTCTTTGAAAGATTACTTGGAAGAAACTAGAGATTGACCCAAAGGCAAGGATTAGTTTTCATTTTTATGATAGGAAATTCAGTTAATACTAATCCTAACTTTCGAACAAAGTATCATTCTTGCCTAGGGCAACAGGCAATAATTGTCATATTGACAATGGCCATGTCTAGTGAATTTCAACTCCACCTCCTGTAGGGTTTTTACCAATCAGACTCAGTCCCTGGTATTTGCATGTCAAAGTTACAGACTATTATGGAATGTGTTTTGGTAGGAGACAAAGAATTCACTGTTGTGTAATTAATTGCCAAGAAGGGCATCATGACTTTAGACAAACGGTCCTGAGGTTCAGTCTTGCTCCATGACTTGGTAACTGTGACTTTGGGAGAGGACTTATTTCATGTCTTCATATATAATTCTCATTCATAAGATGGGGACAATGGAATAAGGTCAACCCATATGAAATTGCTATTTTTTAAAGGCAAAAAAGAATCATGTATTGGCAAGATCACATGATTCAACCTAATAGCTTTTACTTAATGGGCTCAGTGGGAGGATTAAATGAGAAATGTATATAAAATGCCAAACATGCTGCTTAGCTCATAGTAAGTGCTCAATAAATGGTAGATACTATTATCTGTAAGCAAATAACATTATTATTTTCAATATAATCATATTCAAAATCCTATTTATTTATAAGCTTACATATCGAAATTTAAATCCAAGCTATTCATTTTTCCTGTAAACATCTGCAAGGAAGTTACTGCTGACTGAAGTGCAAAATGTGTGAGGATACAGTATGTGTCTTTTTGTGTCTGACTTCCCTTAGAAAGCATAGTGTTTTCAAGGTTCATTTCTTTGCACTGTGTATCAGTTACCAAATAATATTCTGCTGTATGGACCTACTGCATTTTGTTTATCCATTGATCAGCTGATGGACATTTGAGTTGTTTCTACTTTGGGCTTATGAATAATGCTGCTGCAAACCTTTCTGTACAAAAGAACAAATTGTAAGATTCCATTTATTTGAAATGTCCAGAGTAGGCAAATCCATAGAGAGAAGACATGGATTAGTCATTGCCAGGTCTGGGGGGAAGAGAAGTGGGGGGTAACTCTTATTGGGGTTTCTTTTCTTTTGTTTAATGTTTATTTATTTTGAGAGAAAGAGAGAGAGCAAGGGAGGGGTAGAGAGAGAGAGGGAGAGAGAGAATCCAAAGCAGACTCTGTGCTGAGGGGCTTGATCCCATGACCCTGAGATCATGACCTGAGCTGAAATCCAGAGTCGGATGCTTAACGAACTGTGCCACCCAGGTGCCCTTGGGGTTTCTCTTCTGAGTGATGAAAATGTCCTAAATCTAGACAGGAGTGATGGTTGCACAATCCTGTGAACATGCTGAAAACCACCGAATTGCGTACTTTATTTTATGGTATGCAGATTTTATCTCATTAAGGCTGTCATTATTCATATATCAAATAGAAATATTTCATAACATACATTCACCCCATAAAGAAAGAGAACACCTGATGCTTTATGCAGTTTATTGTCATAAGGAGAAGGATTCTGCCTTGAGAAGGTTTTGACTAATTTTGTGTTTAATTTATTCCCATTTTTAAGGGTTTTTTTTTTTTGGTTGTTGTTTATTTTAGAGAGAGCACAAGTGGAGGAGAGGGGCAGAGGGAGAGAGAAAGATAGAGAATGAGACGATCTTAAGCAGGCTCTAGGTTCAGCACAGAACCCGACGTAGGGCTTGAGGGCTTGATCCTAGGACCCTGGGGTCATGACATTAGCTGGAATCAAGAGTCTCATATTCAACTTGGCGCTAATCTATTCCCCTTTCAAGCCTGATGTGCTTCATTCTTTTTCTGCTCAGCATTTGAGATTGGAGTCTGTCAAATTATTTGAAGAGCTGAGTTGGGTTTTTTATTTTTTAAGTTTATTTATTTTCTGTGTGTGTGTGTGTGTGAGAGAGAGAGAGAGAGAGAGAGAGAGAGAGAGAAGCAGTGGGGAGGGGCAGAGAGAGAGGGGAGGGGCTCTGTGCTGACAGCAGAGAGCCCAATTTGGGGCTCGAACTCACAAACTGTGAGATAATGACCTGAGCTGAAGTCAGACACTTAACTGACTTGTGCCACCCAGGCACCCTGAGCTGAGGTGAGTTTTAAAAGGTAATGGAGACAATGGAAAAGAAAGCAGATGCAACTCAAAGCTAGCAGGATTGTACCAATATGAGAAATCCAATGAATTTAACCAAGAAATTGGTTCAGCTAAGAATCCAGAGGCCCCTGAAAGGAGATTTTGCAATTCAGAAACAGGAAAGATTAGAGATTGATTTATTTGCAATTTGCGGGGACTCCTCTGCTCTGCAAGGTTTAGTATAATTCAGATATGCTATAGTTTTCAGGAACATTAACAAATTGATGTTAGGTGGTCTGTAGCTTATACCCAATGTGTTTCATGGTAAAGATGCTGGTAATGAGGTTTTAAATGTCCTAGTGCTCACTTGGTTTTGTTTTTGTAGGCAGTTTGCAACTCCTCTGAGTAAAACATTTATATTCAATTATAGAGGCTGGTAAATGGGCTTTACCCCGCTTTTGATCCCTACAAAGCATTAATAGTGCTTTCTGATGGCCACTTTCTGGTGGAGAGTAAAGATTATGTCTACGTTTCTTCCAGATCCTCAGCAGAATCTCCCGGCAACGGTTTATATATCTTCTTCCATCTCTTTGGTTTCATATGACACAACCTTGCCGTCTACAACTTCTTCCACGATCGTCCTAATCTTCTTTTTTTTCTTTACATCTGAGTTTAGATTTAAGTATATAATGTTAATTCAGGAGCATGCCTCTCGTGACTTATAACATTCAGTTCTAAATCATCATGCTCATATATGTATTTTTTTCTAAAAGGAAAAGAAACCCATTCTTTTTCTTAAGTAATCTTGTCCAGTTTATAAATAAATGCAGAAAATGTGTCACTGTCTCCAAATTCACAGATTTTCTTCTCTCCCCACCCCCAAAGAGAAATATACAATATCGAATTAAGCCAAATGCAGTTTTTCATCTTATTTTTTTTCCCCTTTGATGATCCCAGGATGTCTCAGAACAGCAATAGCTTGGGCCGAGAAAATCACCCTGTTGTGAGAGTGTGACAAACTTCCCATGTTGGTTTTTTTTTTTTAAATATGATGCACCTGATTTTCAGAATCTCTAGGATAATATCCATTGACTTGAAAACCGATCTCTCTTTACTTTTCACCAGTGGCATTTAATAAGTGGTAAGCTACTGAGTGAGAATTCAGTCTTCCAGGAAATGTATGAAATTAGAACACTTACCTTTCTCCTCCGGGGTGTTTAACTGATACTCTGTAGTTTTGTTTGTTTGTGTTCTTTAAGAGAAGAAAAAGAAACAACAAAAGGTGTTAGTGCCATTTTGAAAATGAAACACTGTCCTGCCTTGTTTGTTTCAAAATAGAGTCTGCGTGCTGTGTTTTAATGTTGTGTTTGCATTTCCCCCCCTTTACCATGTGTATATATGTATATGTATGTATATGTGTATATATATATATAGCTTCAAAACTGATGTTTACCCTATGCTAAAAGATTTTGTAAGAAAAATAACAAAATTACAGTGGGAGTTAAAATCCTGTGTTCTCTTACCAAGTGCCTTGAGTGTGGTAGTTGAAGACAGTTGCTGTGGCAACACTGATGCTTCTCAAACTGGTTCCCAGAGACCTCTGCGGTCTATTGTTCATTTCATGAACAAAATCCTCTCAGTGAGGATTTTTAAAAGTTACTGTTATGTTAGAAGTTATTCAATTATGTATTAAACATAAAAATTAGCAAAGCATAATCTGTATCATCCTATTGTAGAACCATCTTCTAAGTCAGTCGACTCTATACATACTTGGTATTTGGGGGATGAGCGTACTTTTGGTATATTTTTGTTTTGTTGTTGGCAATGCATGTGTAATTGCTTTTGTGCTAGGGACTGCATTGGTGCTGGGGAATGAGTGATAGAGTTTAATGCGTGGGCATTTAAAATAGCACAGCATATATCCCTTGATTCTAAGAGGCTTACATGACATTTTCTCCTTCTTCTCCTTCCAGAAGGCGGCGGTAAGTAGCAATTTCCTGCTCAAGGCGGGTCTTTATGTCAAAGAGGATATTGTATTCCTTGTTCTGGCGTTCTGTATCGGTCAAAATCTGGGTCAGTTGGACTTCTAGGGAGTTCAGGAGTTCCTGAATGGTGGCCAATTGGCTAGCATAACGAGCCCTGGTCTCCTCTAATGTATGCTCCAACGATTCTTTCTATGAGCACAAGAAAAGGTGGATGTTTCTTAGTTGAAAACTTAAGAGGTGGCTCAATTTTAGTTTCTTTTGAGGAGAATTTCCACTGCTAGTCGTTGTGGGCATGACTCTTATTTCTAGCTTTATTTTCCCATCTTTCCATCTAGGCGACTTCAGCCAGCTGCTAGGATCCCTAGCTCCTGGAGTCTGTTGTTAGTTTTTAGCCTTGCACTCATTATTGTTCTCAACATTTGCCTCCTCTCCTGGTGATTTGTGGTGCCCCTCCAAGCCGAGGATTAGGTTTCCTCATCCCTGTTGACAGAAGGCTGGGGCATGTAACTTTCTTTGGCTAATGCAATGCAGGTGAAACTGACAAATGCCTTTTCTGAGAAGCTTTAGGAGCTATCATGGGTTCTGGCCATTGCTCTTTTCTTTCTACAACAACCCTGGCATGCCCTGGCTAAGGTCTTCTCCTTTAGCCTTACGCCCCACAGTGGATATGTATGTCATGGAGCAGAGCTGCAGCCAACCCATGATGGGTGTAGTGTTGTTGTTGTAAGCTGCTATGATTTGGGGATTGTTACCACAGCATAATTTATGAGGAGCTGATTTGCTTAGCCTGGAATGTCTTTCCCCCTGTACTTCCAAGTACAGATTCATCTCAAGTTTTAAGATCTAGTTTAAATGCCACTTTCTCTGTGAAGTCTTCCAGATCTGCTTACTCCTCTGCATCCTTGCAATGTGCCCTTGTCCTTGATTTCTTTCTGTGTTTTAATTCTAATCAGTGGTTTGGCCTGTTTCCCTGCCAGCCTGCCAGGATGAGGGCTTCTTTCCTAGAGGTTTCTGCATCTCCAGAGTTCCTCACACAGGCACTTAGTAAACACACACTCCATTGAGAGCATGAAGTTAGATGTGCTTTACCATATTGAGGTGGGACTGGAGTTCGATCTCCAGGTTCCGGTAGGTGTGTCTCAGCTCTTTTACTTGAGCCTCAGCATCTTTTATCTCTTGAGTGCTCACTGTGACTTGTTGCTGCAGAAGTTGAGTCTACAATACCAAAAGTGAAAAAAAATGAGTAAGGAGAGAGAGAAAAGAAAGAATATGAGTTATCCTTTTTTTTTGCTTTAAAGACAGATTCTACACAGTTGCTTACCCTTCGGAATTATGCTATTACCTGTGTCTCAAACTGTTCCTTGGCCTTCTGAAGGTTCTCCTGGAGTATCACTTCATACTTCTGCCTCATTTCATTCATGTGGGTGCCAAGGTCCAGGGCTGGAGCAGTATCCAGTTCTACACTTACAGTATTGCCCAGATGTCTGCGTAGGCTGTCCACTTCCTATAGGAGTAAAAATCCTAATTACAGTCTGAGGCACATTCTCAGATGAGGCTGGCCAGAAATAATAAGTGTTATGGCTTCCTTCGTGGGGAATGAGTAAAAAAGAAAGAAAATAACTTAGATAGGGCTTATTATAGTGCAGGTACTGCACTAAGTCATTAGTTCTAAGTCATTGAACCCTGACAGCCCGTATCATTATTGTTGTCATCTTCTTAACCCCCCCACCCCCCCTTCTCACTCTTAGAGCCATTTCTATCATTCTCGACACCGCTTCTGAACATTTCCTCACCTCCTGATGTTCTTTTTTGAGGAGGTCCAGGTCTTTAGTCAGTTCTTTAACTTGAATCTCCAAGTCTGTTCTGCTTAGGGATAGATCAGCCGAGACCTTATTCAGGCCTTGGATATCACTCTCCACGTTTAGGCGGATCTCCCTCTCAGACTCATACCTGTGAATTAATTGGTATGCAGAGATAATTGAGTCTTTCAGAAGCCACTATAGAAGAGGTAGTCCTAATATAATGAGATATTTTTATGTGGTATATGAAGAGATCAATTTCAATACATTGTATCCTTTAAAAAAATTTTTTTTAATGTTTTATTTATTTTTGAGAGAGAGAATGAGCAGGGGAGGGTCAGAGAGAGAGGGAGACACAGAATCTGAAGCAAGCTCCAGGCTCTGAGCTGTCAGCACAGAGCCCGATGCGGGGCTCGAACCCACGAACTGGGAGATCATGACCTGAGCGGAAGTTGGACGCTTAACCTACTGAGCCACCCAGGTGCCCCCATTGTATCCTTTTTTTATACATACCAAAACTGTTCATGAGAACCCAGGAATCAGATAATTTGCTCCATAATATAATCTCTGCAATTTGGAGTAATTAGTAAAAAAGCAATCCGAAGTAACTCTTAAGCAGTTCCTAAATTCTCAAATATATTTTTAAGGAAATAAAAAAAATTTTGCTTTAATTAATGTGTCAGCAAAGGATTCTCACGATTGATATTAAATAATGGTTAGATTTACTTCATGAATGCACATGATCAGTTTATTATTTTTATTACTTTGTAAGCAGATGCATACAAAGTGAATTATCTTAAAAATTCATGATCCTCCTCCAAATCTTACCTACTCTCATTTTTATTAAAGTAGCAAAACTTAAAAAAAATAATAATGTAATGGAGCAGCCAGATGCCGACTGAGTCAAACTGGAATGAACAAACATTTACTGCTTTAGTCTTCAGATCTGCTTTCCCATTTCCTCCTTTTTGATTCTTGTAACATTAAAATGCTACCCTTTTAAGCCACAAAAGAGTGGCACAAAAGAGTAGCTTAAAAGCCATTGTACACATTCAGGATGAGAAAGCTCTAGCATCGGGGCCATTTATGAGGAACAGTTCTGATCACATGTAGTGTGATCTAGCTGCAAAAGAGTGAACACAATCTGCTTTAATGATAGTCCTACTTATTTGGTTGGTCAGACCCTATTGTAAAACACCAGCAAACTCAGAACATCAAAGGTCATCCCTGGAACTTGGGCTGTGCATTCGCAGGCACTCAAAGAAGCACGGATGACTCACTTGGGGAATCACTGAGTGTAGACAAATGGCTTGGTTCAGATAACAGAAGGGCACTTACGCAGAAGAGGAGTTGTAAATTGCTTTGGTGTTACTCCAAAGGGCAGAGTTAGGTTCAGTGGGTGAAAAGGTAGATAAAGATTACTAAAAAAGAATGTTCTAGCAACTAGAGCTAACCAGTGAAAAATATTAGGAATGTGGGAGATAGAAGTCTAGCCCTGAATGCAGGGCTGGACCAGATAGCTTCTAACACCCTTCAAACTCCCAGATCCTGAAAATACTTAAGGTAGCTCCTTTACCAACAAGAAGGTGGAAAGCTGAGTGTCTTGAAGCACCACTAAAAGGAATCCCTTTTCAGGAAGTTTTACCCTGGTGTTAGAACCTACTTTAGCCGGAAGTCCTCAGCAGCCAGTTTGGCATTATCAATTTGCAGGACACAACGAGCATTTTGCCATTGTACATTTTTAATCTGGAAAATACATGAGCAAGAATGACATTTTCAGCTGGACAAGAGTTTCAAATGATTGAGTTTATCCTCAGATACAATCACTATTCTATCAAAGATGATATTTATTTCAAGAATCTACACATGAAAATAGAAAGGAAGAGCAATGGTATGGGCATTTAAGATAATTGAGTCATAAAATACAACTCTGGTCCCAGGGTTTGGTGAACTTTCTTACAGTTTTACAAAAGGAAGAATTTCATTCAACTCCACCCACCAAATGTTGTTGAGTGCCTTCCCTTTGATGTTGTTCCTGCTGAGAATATTCCTGTTAGCCCTTCTCAATTGGTGAGCAACTTCTCCATGTCTCACGTTCTACATCTTTGCTTCAAGGAAGGCTCAGTGATTTCTTTCTTTAGGGCAGAACTGGATGAATTTCCTGTGTCCTCACTGCCCTACAGCCCCCCCTTGCTAGTATCTATCCCTCTGTGTGGGATAAGTGTTGCCTTTGTCTGTGTCTGTTCCCCCTAAGTTGCATTATGTTTCCCCCTAAATCATATTCCTCAATGCTCAACATGGTGTCCAGCACTTAGTATCTATTAAGTATTGGCTGAATGAATGGACACTTTGCTCTGTGAGAGTTGTATTGGGTACTGAAGATGTCAGAATGGATAAGCCCTTGATCTTAAAGAAAAAAAAAAAAAAAAAAAGGGATTCCCTAATGGGTGAGTTCCCTAAGATATATATGGATCCTGGCTGCGTGTAGAAGATGTTACACTGGCCTCTGTCTTTCAGCAGATCCAGTCCTGGAGGGAGCTGCCTTTCTTCCTATGTTGAGTCTGCCTAATTAAATGGAATAGGTGGCTTGGATGTGTCGATGTGTTTGGGATGCTCCACAGCAGATTTGGAAACGTGAATCATGAGACAGGTAGGGAAGAATGGTTTGCTGATTTTGAACATTTTTAGAGGGAGCCTGAGAAGAATGACCTGTTGGCAGAAAGATGGTTTAGACACCTTTGCCTGACCTCCCCATAGTTCCTGAAACTCCAGAGTGACTTTCTATGGAGTCTGGTTCATATTGCACTGATGTCTAATACTGGTAAGGAGGTGGCCTTTGCTCTAAAGGAATATGGGTGTTAAAATAGAAATGAAAATGAAAAGGATTCTTTCCTTGATTAGATAAGAATTTTAAAGCAGAGCAAGTGCTCGTGTAGTGACTGAATGCTTCAGTTTGGAGCAAAGTCCGCTCCCTTTATCATACACAGTAAATTAGAACTCCACCTTTTTCAGATAATGTGGGAGTAGGCTGTGATATAGTTGCAACAAATTTGAGTTGGAGGCAATAGAACATTTTATTGCTTAGAAGTGGTATCTGAACTGATGATGGGATTATTAAACAGGGCATTGAAAAATCTGGACTTCAGTAATACCTCCATCGCTTCCCCTGTTTCCACCCTGAGTCACTTTGTCATTGAAATTTTTCATATAGTGTCTTAATGCTAATATTACAATATTTACATAAATTAAAGGAGAAGCATCTCTGTGTTGCCTGGGAATCTACAAGTAAATGGGAACTGGATGAAAAAAATCAGGTTTATCATCACATAAAAGTTTTAGCTCTTCGTAGAAAAAATGTTTACTATCCACTTAGCGGCGTCCTGGTAAACTGTGACAAAAAGACAGTTTATGAGACTGGAGGATATCATTTTCATATTTTCCATGTAACTATATTGTAAAAAGTTAACAAAGTATGATTTACAGTCATCCAGTCATGTAGTCAGCTACTCCACCACTAAGGGTAAGTGATGGAATTCACCATTTTTATAGATAGAGCATTTCAGCCTAATTTGCTTTCTGGCATCCATTTGGACCCACCTAGCATAGATGCCCCCATGGTATACCGTGCAGCTCAGCAGTAGAGTGTGAAACACAGGCATCATCCCTTACCTGGTTTTGCAGCTCTTCTATTTGTTGGTAATATGCATGGTCGTCCCTGATGCTGGATGTGTTTTTTTCATACCACTGCTTGATCAGCAGTTCGAGCTTGGCATTGGACTGCTCCAGGGAGTGTACTTTCTCCAGGTAGCTTGCTAGGCGGTCGTTTAGGTTCTGCATGGCCATCTTCTCATTGCCAGCAAACTTGTGTCCTCCGGTGAGATCACTCCCATAGCCCACCATGTGTTTGGAAGTTGAGATGCGGATGCCCTGACCTCCAGCTCCACCATAGACGCTGGGTGCCAACATGCGCCGCTGCACGACTCCCTTCCCATACATGGGGCCTCTCATGCTGAGTGCAGGGTCCTGCAAGGAGTTACTCAGGCTTCTGTGGAAGCTTCTGCTGGTGAATTCCATGGTGGATGGTAGGAGGGAGCACCTGAAGCTTCAGGATTGCCAGAGCAGAGTCTGCCTCTCCGTGGTGGATGAGCTGACCTTTTATAGAGTTCACAGGAAAGAAACACCTCCTCTGCTGACACCTCACCTTCGGACTGACACCACCATCCACCTTGCCTTGCTTTGTGTTTTCTTTTTTCCCTTTGTACAGCAGTCTGTGTCATTTCATTCCAGAAATTACCACTAGAGGCATTCCTTAGAGGCTTTTTTCTCAGGGGTGATTCCTTTTTTTTTAAACAGAGACAATAAAAGGAAACCAGAAGATCTATTCTTTTAGGCCTTGCACCTGTGTTGGCAGATTTTTTTTTATCCTAATATACACAAAGAATATTTGCAAACCCTGTGAATAATTTAGGTACCTAAAGAAACAGACATGGGTACATAATAGGAAGTTATACTGGTTTAAAAGAAAAATGTTTTAAAGTCTTTTTTAATTTATCATTTTCTTTTTTTGTGAGAACATTTTCTATTATTTTCATAAATTCCAAGTATACAGTCCAGTGTTATCAACTTTAGTCACCATATTTTGCATTAGATCCTTAGACCTTATCATCTTAAAGCTGAAAGTTTGTATTATTTTACCTCTCCCTATTNGGTAGTTCCTGTTTCTCTGAGCTCCACTTTCTTTCTTTCCTTAAGATTCCACATACAAGTGACATCATGCAGTATTTGTCTCCTCTGTCTGGCTTATTTCACTTAGTATAATGCCCCCAGGGTCCAACTATGCTGTTGCAGGGTTCCCTTCTGTTTTGTGACTGAATAATATGTGTGTGTGTGATCCTTTTATTTATTTATTTTTTAAAGATTTTTGAATGCTTATTATATTTGAGAGTGAGAGTGAGCAAGAGCGTGAGAAGGGTGGGGCAGACAGACAGAATCCGAAGCAGGCTCCAGGCTCCAAGCTGGGAGCTGTCAGCACGGAGCCCGATATGGAGCTCGAACTCATGAGCAGTGAGATCATGACCTGAGCCGAAGTCGGATGCTCAACCAGCTGAGCCACCCAGGTGCCCCCATGTGTGTGATCTTTATCCATTCATCCTTTTGTGGACCCTTAAGTTGTTCCTAGATCTTGGCTATTGTGAATAATGCTTCTGTGAACATAGGAGATCAGATGCCTTTGAGATAATGATTTTTATCTCCTTTGAATATATACCTAGAAGTGGGATTGTTGGATCATATGGTAATTCTGTATTTAATTTTTGAGGAACCTCTATATTAATTTCCATAGTGGCTGCACCACTTTACATTCCCACCAACAGTGCACAGGGTTTCATTCCCTCCACATCCTCCCCAGGCTTTGTGATGATGGCAGTTCTCACTGATTGAGGTGATATCTCATTGGGGCTGTGATCTGCGTAACAACAGTGGTTTATAGGTACTGATAATCACTCTTCAGCATCTCTGTTTTATGCTTTTTTTTTTTTTGGCTTTTAGGTTTATTCCTGATTAGAGGTTATATTTTATAAAACTATTAAAATGTTTTGTACAAACACAAAACCTCAAGTATTTAAAACAGGAATGAAACATTTATACATTTGGAGATGTAGCTTGGGGAAGTGAATTAAATAAATGTAGGTGAATGGTGGACAGATGATTTTGAGTTTTTCTTTTTCCTAATTCTAATGTTCTAAGACTAGCTAATTCATTAAAATTTTCAGTCAATGCCTGGCTTTAGGTCTTGTTCCCTGAAAACAGAAGAAATAGTATAGTGCTTTGCACTTGACCTGGTGCACGGAGGTGTCTCTCTCCCCTGTTACAAGGTCAGCTCAGCACTCATCATGAGACACATCGCTTGCTCTATACATTCTGAAACTACAGCTGTTCCCTCCTAGAATCTCCAATGGATTTCAGTGGCTGAAGTTTTCATGGATATGGACCTTCTCACAGGTCCACAGACTGACTGATGGTGTAAGTGGAGCAATTCTAAGTATTGATGGGGTGTACAGACAGGTATAGCGTCTGTATAGCACCCCAGACCTAGCTATTCTAAGTTAGACGGGGCTACACCCAGCCTCCATGGTTGGGCTGGAAGTCTCTGAAGGTGTGTAACATCCAGACACATGGTGAGCTATGGGGGTGCTCTCACCAGTGGGGCTCTGATTAACATTGTTGAACCAAATGGAATTTATTCATTGGTTCTCTCTCATCCAAACGCTCTGCCCAAAAAAATTCACTGAAACATTTAAATTGTTTCTTAATCAAGTAGAATATTTCGAATGATTGCAGAAGCCACAGAAAACATCTCATTAATTTTCATTCTGATACTTCAGTTGAATTGAGGTTTGCCTATGATTAAAGCAAATAAGCAAGCTCAGAAACAACAACAAAGAAGAGGAAATCTGAAAGAAGGCATCTGAAATCTTTGCACCTTCTTCCTGAAGAATTTGGAATTTAGTGGCTCATTTTTGTTACTGTTGTTCTTCCACTGAAAACCAGTGTTGTTGTTGTTTTACTTTTGAGTTTGAGTTCTTTTAGTTACTTTTTTTTTAACAAACATCTTTTTCTAAAATAATGTAAGAGTATATTATTTCTCTCATAAACAGTGTACTTTCAAATAATACTTTGTGTTAGACTTTGCTTCAATTACATTATAAAAGTAAAAATTGGCAGAGTTAAACTTTCTTCATGCTCTTTATGATATATATGTGGATCTCTCTTACTTATATTTTCATCCATTCATATATGCATCAGCCAGTACTCACTGAGTGTTCACCACCAGTAACTGAATGTGTACTAAGCAGACCTAGCTATTTAAAAAAAAATTTTTTTTATGTCTTTATTTTATTTTGTGAGACAGAGAGTGAGTAGGGGAGGGGCAGAGAGAAAAGGAGACACAGGATCTGAAGCAGGCTCCAGGTTCTGAGCTGTCAGCACAGAGCCTGACGCGGGGATCAAACCCACAAACTGTGAGATCATGACCTGAGCCAGAGTCGGACGCTTAACTGACTGAGCCGCCCAGGCACCCCAGACCTATCTATTTATTACAAAGCCTTAAATTACTTTGTAATTAGCTGTCACAGCTAAAATCTTCAGTGAAGAACTTAAAAAAATTGTTTTAAATATTTATTTGTTTTTGAGAGAGAGAGAAAGAGCAAGCATGAGCGGGGTAGGAGCAGAGAGAGGGAGACACAGAATCTGAAGCAGGCTCCAGGCTCTGAGCTGTCTGCACAGAGCCTGATGTGGGGCTCAAACTCACAGACTGTGAGATCATGACCTGAGCTGAAGTTGGATGCTTAACCTACTGAGCCACCCAGGCGCCCCAAAAACTTTTTATGAACATGTGAATTGTGTTCTTTTATGTGTGTATATTCACAAAAGTAACATGTCTTTTGTTGTTGCTTAATGGGGAAGAAGGTAATCGTTTGATTAAAGTCACTGGAAAATTGTACTGTTTAAATCACACAAGGTTTGCAGTGCATTAGTTTCAGCTAAGAGTTTACCACAATAATACATACGGTCAAGGCATGTAGAAGTGTTATTTAAATCAAGAGTTAGCTTTATAAGAGTTGGGATATCAGTGCAGTTATTTAAACATGATAATTTTTGTTTTTTTCTTTGGCACAATTATTCCCTGTGGCTGGGCCCAATTATGTTTAAGTGAAAGAGTTAAAATCTCATTGAAATCATTAACATAATTTTTTAATGTTTTGCGAAATGGCTGTTTTCCCACTAATTTTGGCTAGTATTTGTGGGTTTTTTGAGATTTCAAATTTAAACTAAAATATGACACAATAGCGCTGTTATTATTTTAATCAAAGTATAATTAACACACAGTGTTATATTAGTTTCAGACATACATTATAATGATTAAATAAGTCTATTGTTATGGGGTTCAGTCATCCAATCTAGAAAAGTTCCTCTTGTGAAGACTCCCACATGTTTATGTCAGGGCAGGAGAATTTTCCAGCTCCTCTATCACATTGAGTTTTATGCTTTCGTAGATTATTGTAATTTGTAGTGTGATCACAGGAAACCAGGCTGGCGTTTCATAGCAATTAGCTTTTCTGAATTCTATCTAGGACTAGATATGGACCTTATGACTCTTGTTCATACACAAGTCATTTATAATTCAGAGCCCCTGCTATCCCAGGCTGTTAGATGACAGCATTTATAAATAAATATTTATTAGATCCAAACTTACAGCTAATCAGTGGTGCATTTTGACCTCTGAGACAGACTCTGCTGAGGATGTTAATGATTAATATTAAGTATGCCCCGTAATTTCGAGAGTTATTACAAGCACTACAGTTTTCAGAGTATTTTCAACTTCTTTCCGCCCAACATGGAAAAGGTATTGCAGCCCTAATGTGATACATATAGAATCCAGGGTGGGAGTTTGGCAGGGTGAGGGTTCTCTTTCCCAGACACCTTAGGACATGTTGCTCTCATTGGCTGGGGAGGATGGCGCATAGGAACCGTGTGCATTTGTAGGCAGTGTGGTTCTCGATACCATACAAAGTTATTTCAGAAAAAAATGATAGCCCCTGTGTTTAAAAACTGGTGTACTTAATGAAATCGTTGCACGTGAAATGATATGGAAAGGAATAGAGTATCTCCATATTAAAAAAAATAGATATTGTCATTGTTTCAGGCAAAAAATACATGTAATATACAAAAGCAAATTCCAGATTCTTTAAAGATGTGAATGTGAAAGGTGAAAGCTATAAAATACAGAATACTATCTCTAGGAATCAGGGTAAAGAAATATTTCTTAAACTAGACACAAAAAGTGCAAACTGTGATACTTAATTTAACAATTTTTGTTCATTAAAGGATACCATAATTATAACGGAAAAAGCCCCAAACAGGGAAGAGGTATTCATAATATATGTAACTGACAGGGAATTAGTTTCCAGAGTATGAAAAGACTACGTACAAATAAATAATACAGAGAAAAAACAACCGAGTGAGAAAGTGGGCAAAAATAGGAATGGATGCACAGAAGAGGAAAGCTGACTAGCCCATTTCACACCTGCCAACTTGAATAAATTAGAAAGATGGACAAAGAGAATTCTTACCCACTAGTAGTAGGTGTGTAAATAAGTACATTACTTTGGAAAAACAGTTTTATGTTATTTCAGAACAGTGAGCATGCACATACCTATCATCCAGTAACTTCTTTCCTAAGGTACATATTCCAGAGAAACCCTTACACATATTTATCTGAAGCCAAGTACAAAAATATTCACAGAAGTATTGTTCATAATACTAACATACATATATACACACACACTCGAAACAACGCAAATGCTCATCAACAGCAGAATGAATAAACACATTGACAGATATTCATACAATGGAATATGATGTAGCAGTTCAAAACTAGGGGTACCTGGGTGGCTCAGTGAGTTCAGCTTCTGACTCTTGATTTCGATTCAGGTCATGATCCCAGGGTTGTGGAATTGAGCCCCACATTGAGTTCTATGTGGAGCCCACTTAGGATTCTCTCTCTCTCTCTCTCTCTCTCCCCCTCTCCCCCTCTCTCCCTCTCCCTCCTCCTTTCTCCCTCTCCCTCTCCCTCTCCCTCCCTCTCTCTCCTTCTCCCCTTTTCCCTAGCTCACAACTCTCTCCCTCTCTAAAGAAATAAAATAAAAAGGATAAACTACATTCTTGACATAGATGAATCCAAAAAGCATGTGTTGTGAAAGAAATGACAGAAAATAATGCATCCAAGTTAATCCAATTGTTATAAATTACAAAAATAGGAAAAACTAAGTATTAAATGATTAAGGGATATGCACATAGTGTGGTAGATTGCACGCAATGGTCACAGAATCCTCCTGAAGCTGTATACACACCCCTTTGCAAATCCTCTTAGAGTTTAAGGGTCATCTGGACCATCTCTATTATTTTTGAGACTCTTGGTAGATTAAACAAATAAAAACAGTCCAGAATGGTATAGTCAAAATTACCACGTTTAAAGTATTTTTATTGACTACATGTTACCATTTTCAACACAAAGATATTATAATATGTTTGTATCAATACAAGATATATTAAAAATGGTTACTTGTTTCACACTTTGTAGGCCGTGTGGTCTGGCGCTGGGGCACTTTTGACTGGCAAGATGAATGTCTTCTTTCAATCCTGGAAGTGATCACTGAAACCATTTGAATTCAACCTCCAAAGTCTCTGAATGGAAAGCCATAGGCCAAATGGCCCTCTTCTGCAATTGGCCCTGTGTCTGGATTATTCGCCAAAGTTTGATGTAATACCAAGGACAGCTGGTAGGTACTTATTTTCTCCTAGCTTGACTAAGAGAGAACCCAACCAAATTCCTCCCAAAACAGAATAATTTCTCCCCAAGGCAACTTCCAGTTTCTATTCTTAGAATGACAGTTAAGAGGGGTGCCTGTGTGGCTCAGTCAGTTGAGTGTCTGACTCTTGATTTCGACTCAGGTCATGATCTCAGGGTTGTGGGACTGAGCCCCATGTCGGGTTCTGCACTGAGTGTGGAGCCTGCTTAAGATTCTCTCTTCCTCTGCCCTCTCTCCACTCACACTCTCTCTAAATTTTTTTTAAAATGACAGTTAACTTATTGACAATTTAAAAGTAACAGCTCCTGCTTCTAACCATCAATGGTTCATAAATGTCGAGGCCCATCTCAAAACACCTGCCTACCAATGGAAATGCAAAATTTCACTTCTCCAAAAAATTCCTGGCACTTACATGGTCAAGATCAATACATAGCTCCCTAAGATCTAACCCCTGTCTACCTTTCTAGAGTTCTCTTACTACTTGCTCTGTGCTGCCAACTCTATGTTTCAGGAACACAAGCCACTGATACTCTTCCACTCCACACCTTTGCATGGATGTCATTTCTTCCAGGAAGAATCTTTGTACTCCCAAACTCTTCCCTTTCCAAGGTGTCCAGCTATTTTGATTTGCCTAAGATGGAGAGGTTTTCTGGGATGTGAGACTCTGAATGTTAAAATCAGGACAGTTCCAGGCAAACTGGGACAGTGGGTTCACCCTGTTTGTCTCTCCCACACATGTCTCTCTGGGGTACACATATGCACACTCTGGTCCCGATTCCTTTGTTGAATGAATGGGTGTGGATGTGAGGAGTAGAAGGAGATAAGGATAAGTCCCAAGGTTACGACTTGGGTGACTAGGTAATGATAGTTTACTAAGGGAGGCGCCGGACAGGCTGGGAGAAGATCTGGGAAGGGATTGTTGCAAAGGCGTACGTGATGTGTTCATTTGTAGACATGCCAAGTTTGTGGCATCTGTGCTATTAGATGTACGTGGAGAAGGCCTCTGTGAAGCTGGCTGTTGAATACGCTGATCTGGAAGGAACTGAGCTGGAGGTGTATAATGAAGTAACAGGAGAGGTTTCCTCTACCTTGTTGATTTGCACGTTATCCCTCATATAAAAATTGCCACCGTAATTCTAGTCCACTTGGTCTTTTCAGAACCCTAGAGTCAAACCTCTGCACAGAGAGACCACAGGTGACAGGGAGGAGCCTCGCCTTGTGCCGGTCTTGTCGCCCCATTAAGGTTTTTTCCTTCTCTAGACTACTCTGCATTGCCCCACAATCGAACATTTCATTCATTGTAATAAACTAAAAATGTAGTAGTTATGGTGCTTAAGTGCAATTTGTGAAGGATCCAAAAAGTCTGGCCCAGACTTAGCAGCTAAATGGTAATAACCAATTAGCATTGGACTATGTATAAATATATATTTATTTATTTATTCAAGGTAGTTAACATACAATGCAGTATTGGTTTCAGGAGTAGAACCCAGTGATTCATCACTTACATATGACACCTAGTGCTCATCCTGAAAAGTGCCCTCCTTAATACCCATCACCCATTTAGTTTAACCCCTCCCCCGCCCTCCTTCCCTCCCATAACCGGTAGTTTGTTCTCTGTATTTAAGAATCTCTTATGGTTTGCTTCCCTCTCTGTTTTTATCTTGTTTTTCCTTCCTTTCCCCTGATGAAGCAGGGATGTTCATCTGTTATGTTTCTTGAATTCCACATTTGAGTGAAATCAGATGATATTTGTCTTTCTCTGACTGATTTCACTTAGCATAATACGTTCTAGGTCCATCCACATTGTTGCAAATGACAAGATTTCATTGTTTTTGATTGAGTGGATTATATTTTAAGGAAAGAAGTGATGCGTGCTTCAGTTTCATGATGTCCTTTCATGTTATTTGAACAATTCAGACTTGGTATTTTTGTAAACAAGTAAGCAAGTGGCAATTACTAATTGTGTGCTATTTTTCATGGTGCTTAATTTTCAGTACTGAGAGCTATAGGTTCTCATATCGGGAAGAGACCTTGAAAATCATTTAGGCCACGTTTGTCACTTTATGAACAAGATATCTGGGGTGTTGGTAGATTTATTGACTTGCTTATGGCAACAATGCAAATATAGAAAGTGGGTGAACTTAATCCACATCATGTTTGCTCTCTATATTGGTTTTCAGTAAGTTTGCCTGACCCAGGAAAGCTGTCTTGCTAACAGCACCCTGATAAAGGAACAAAACTCTCACTGATTAGATTACTGCTTCAAAGGCTAATATAAGTTATATGCCCCACATATAACTAGTTACCACCCTGGGGCTAAAGACCTACTCTTTCAACATCTTCCTTCATTTGCTCCTACTAGCACAAAGCTGAAGTAGATGGTCTAAGATGTGGCAGTGATCACTGGCCCCAGAATATTCCTCAAACAAGGCACGGTATATACAGATACATCAAACCAGATGAAGAGATGCATTATTAATTAGCCTTTCGGAACACAAACAGCATATGTGTTCACATTTCAGCTCCATTGGGTATGTCATTACTTTTTAATGTGTACACATTTAAGTTAAAAAACCTGTACAAAGCAAATTATTGATTAAAAGAGAAGCTCTCGATGCTAATATTGAAAATCTGTTGTAGGGAATAGGATAGAACTTGAGAAATGAAGGAGGGAGAGAGTGAGAGGTAGAAAAAGAGCAAGACGGCAAGAGAGAGAGACTGAGAGACAGTAAGCATTTTCAACATCTAATTTTGGAAGGAGGAGTTGTAAACAGGTTTTAGGAAAATGGCCATAAAGATCAACATTTTGTGAATGAGGCAGTTGGCAAAGCCTGAAGCAAAATTTTGACAACTGGCTTTTAACAAAAGAAAAATAGGGGCACCTGGGTGGCTCAGTTGGTTAAGCGTCCAACTTCAGCTCAAGTCATGATCTCATGGTTTGGGGTTCCAGCCCTGCATCGGGCTCTGTACTCACAGCTCAGAGCCTGGAGCCTGCTTCTGATTTTGCGTTTCCCTCTCTCTCTGTCCCTCTCCCACTCATTCTCTCTCTCCCCCCCAAATTTAATAAACATTAAAAATTTGAAAAAAAGAAAAATAACCAGGTAAATTAATAAAATCATTTTTTCCTTGTGTGTCTAAATGAAGGGTGTGTCCAGTCTCCAGTTATGTTCATTGAATGTAATAAATATAACACTTGACTAGAGGTCAAGTTTTTAATCTCTAATTCAGATTCTCCACCCCTAGCACCCACCCCCAGACCACACAGACACAGGGCCTTAGCACTGTTAAAAGTGAAAATACCCGACAGCAAAATTGGCCCTAGCAGCAATGATCAATTAGTCAGACACTGCTCTCAAGGAATGCTTCTAGCAGAGGACGTACTGACATGGAATTTAATTTTAACCTTTATTTTAACTTAAAAAGTTTTTTTTTAATGTTCATTTATTTCTGAGAGAGAGAGAGAGACAGCGTGAGCAAGGAAGGGTCAGAGAGAGAGGGAGACACAGGATCTGAAACAGGCTCCAGGCTCTGAGCTAGCTGTCAGCACAGAGCCCGACGCGGGGCTCAAACCCACGAACCGTGAGATCATGACCTGAGCCGAAGTCGGATGCCTAACTGACTGAGCCACCCAGGCGCCCCCCTTTATTTTAATTTTTAATGTGGGTGGATAAGAATGATGAGCAATTGTGGGATGTGAGAGTTATCACACTGAGACCCAGAGGGGCCCTGAAGATAAAGAACTGGGTGAGTTCAGTCAGCCTTCGGGCTCTGGGGTCCAGGCTATGTAGTATTTGTTGAGTTGGGATGCTAGCATATGACAAGGTAATAAATCCTTAGGTAATCATGCTTGGGCATCGGAGGGTCAGGAGGAAAGAACCCCACTGGGAGGAGCCCCATTTAACCTGCTTAGAAAAGCGAAAGCAGAGAACCACTATGGCTGCAACAGGATTCACTAGCGCCAATAACTAGTGCAGAGAGCATAGCCTTTTTGCAGTTTTGCGCTGTGCTCCTGCGCTGTGTTTTCTAGCCACGAAACCAGGGTCTTTACGCCTTTCTGGGGACTTACCAAGTGTCAGCAGAGACATAGTTTATTCATATTTTCTCCAAGAACGAGTTGCTACTATTCAGCTCTCACGACGCTACTAATATTTTTGATGCCTCATGTTCCACAAAGACCTCCTTTTCTGGCGTTTCCTACTTTTTTTAAGCAATGAAAACCCAGGAAAAGCCTGGAGCAATTTCTTACGTGTTTGACACACACGTTGAGGGATACTTAATAATTGCTGCCCTGGGCAAAATATACCGGGATTTTATGGCCAAGTCTTATGTTGATAGAGTGGACGGGCTGGTAGCTACACACACTTTTTCAAAATAAATGCATCTCTGTGAAATGAGCTGTCAGGGGGACCACGGGGCTTGGAAGCCTGGTGTAATTAAGGCGCAATATATTGGTTCTGAGGAACTGACATTAATGTTGACACATGAGGTTTCTGGGCAATTTGATCTATACCAATAATTCATTTTGTTCCCTACTGCAGGACTCATTTTGTTCCTAAGTCATTTGAGGCTTTATTAAAGATTTACCTGGTGGCTTTTTAAAAGCACGATATTTACTGTGGTGTGTGTTCAGTCACCAGTTATGTTTATTGAACGTAATAAGTATGACATTCGACCAGAGGTCAGGTTTTTAATCTCGAATTCATTCTGCCTCCTCCCCTGCCAGATTCACACCAATATGGAGCTGTAGCATTGGCAAAGTGGAGACACCAGACAGCAAAATTGGCCCTAGAAGTGAGGATCAATTAGTTACAGATTAAAATGGAAACCAATATTTCTGGCCTGTCACACTCTCATGTTAAAGCCATTATTCTTAATCTGTTTCATCACGATGATTACAATCATTTTGTCTCCTTCATTTTGCACTTTAGTATTCCAGGAATTCTCTCCCACATTCTTTTTTTATTTTTATTTTAAAACTTTATTTAGTTTTGAAAGAGAGAGACACAGAGTGAGAGTGGGGGAGGAATAGAGAGAGAGGGGGATACAGAACAGGAAATAGGTTCCAGGCTCTGGGCTGTCAGCGCAGAGCCCAACACAGGGCACAAACTCACAAACCGTGAGATCATGACCTGAGCCGAAGTTGGACCTGACCTCAGTGCAATTAGGGCTAGTAGCATTGTCACTGATACTGATTGGGCCCATGTGGCTTGCACCAGATAAGCTGAAGGACAACCTTCTGTATGAAAATGTAATTGAGACAGTGTGTGATAACTCTGAAAAAAAAATTACAGGGACCCAGAAGTATTATAAAGGGGAAGAGCAATGAATGATTTACAAAGAGCATCAACACATCAGATATTCATGTGCTGGGCACTGAGGAGAGAAAGATGCAGAAGACAAGGTCCTGTCCTCAAGTCTGCTCCAGTCTGGTGTGTGTATGTGTGTGTGTGTGCGTGCATGTGTGCGCATGTGCATATGTTGGAATGGAAGGAGCCAGCGCAGCAAACAGTGTGGTGAGAAGTTGAGGGATGAACTCAGCTATCAGGCTGTTCCCTCCTTGGATGATGTCCAGGGCTGGTCTCACGTTCCCACCCCAGGGAGTTTATAATCCGATAGCGTTTCTCGAACAGTGCTGTTTAATAGCAATGGTACATCTAAGTTAAAGTTTTCTAGGAGCTGCATTTAAAAGGTAAAAAAAAAAAAAAAAAGATGAGATTAGTTTTAATAATATATTTTGTTCATGCCAATATATCCAAAACATATAATCTATAAAATTATTAATGAGATACTTTACCTTTTTTTTTTTTTTTTTTTTGGATTGTCTCTGAAATGTGGTATCCACTTAAACTCACGGCACATCTCCATTTTTACAAGTGCTCGGTAGGTCCATGAGGTTAATGGCTGCCTTACTGACAGTTCTAGACTTACCTACTCAAAGTGTGGTCCTCAGTCTCATAGTATAGGTGTCCCTTACTCCTGGGGTCCCATGTTCACCTGGGTCCCGTACTCACCTCCTGAATCAGGAGCTTCATTTTTACAAGATCCTTGGTGAATCACCAAAGTTTGAGATGTGCTGCCTTGGTGATTTGAAAAGCTGGTTGTCTGAAATCACACACACCCTCACCTCTAACCACCCTCACTGTGCTGTACATTTCCTTATCATAGTTTGGGTAAACCATCTTATCATAACCAGACCAAAGGTAGGGTTCATTTTAGCCCTGTTGGAATCAGTGGCATCTCATTAGGTTTTTCTAAATCAGATGGTTGAGTTATTTTAGTGAAAAAAGAAGGAAGGGTAGGGCCAAAGATGAGACAGGGACAATTTTTTATTCAACAATGACACTACCATTGTTGTCATAGCTATTCTTTTTGGACACATGTTTCGAGAGGCAAAAAGAGGAAGAGAGAGAGTGAGAGGGTCTAGTTAGTTTTCTAATTCATGGGTGTTTTATTGTGTAAGAGTCCTTCCCCCCTCAGAGTTGGCTTCATGGGCATATGACCTTAGAAGGGCCTGGCCATTGCTATAATGCTCTGCTGTTTTTTATTTTTAATGTTTTTTTGGTTTTTTTTGTTTTTTTTTTTTCTGAGCGAGAGAGACAACGTGAGCAGGGGAGGATCGGAGAGAGAGGGAGACACAGAATCTGAAACAGGTTCCAGGCTCTGAGCTAGCTGTCAGCACAGAGCCTGACATGGGGCTCAAACCCATGAACCGTGAGATCATGACCTGAGCCGAAGTCGGACGCTTAACTGACTGAGCCACCTAGGCACCCCAATGCTCTGCTGTTGCAGTGTGGAAATTCTTAATAATTTTGAACAAGAGGTCCCAAAGTTTTATTTTGTAAGGGGCCCTGCAAATTTTATACCTTGTTCTATGCTCCTCTAAGTGGGTTCTTAATATTCACCTGCACTTGTAGGAGAGAGTGGATGAGGTAGGGTTTGGGAGGAGCTAATGCCATCTTTCATTTCCCCATCACTACAGTTTCTTTATAGCCTGAGAAATTAAAAAGAGGTAACCCTGGCCTTGAGGGGGGGATTGGGCTCAATGATGCATTAGACAATTGTGTCTTAAAACCAGTTGTCTATGAAGGCTGAATGCTATAACTGTATAACAAAACAGCATTCACCACATGACAAAGGGGAAGTTCCTAAATCAAAACGTGTAAATAGTCCCTCCCTCCGGGCCATCTCCAGCAGGTTTACCATTATCTATCTATACTGTTTGAACAGAGCTCAGGTGCCAGTGAGTCAGCTGGTTTCATCCATGTTGAAAGTTTTATAGGGGGGGAAGTTAAATGTTCACTTGCTTCTATTTTGTCAGGATTTTAATAATGAAGTGTAATAATAAATAAAGTGTAAAAGTATATTGGTAGTTTTAGTGCTCAGACCCAAAATCAAATGCTTTGAGACCTGTACAAGTACTCGAATTTTCTTTCTTTTTTTTTTACATTTATTTATTTTTGAGAGACAGACCACAAGTGGGGGAGGGGCAGAGAGAGGAGACACAGAATCCGAAGCAGTCTCCAGGCTTGAGCTGTCAGCACAGAGCTTGACACGGGGCTCGAACGCACAAACTGGGAGATCATGACCTGAGCCGAAGTCAGATGCCTAACCGACAGAGACACCCAGGTGCCCCAAAAGTCCTTGAATTTTAATACTAATCCCTTTGGTACAATTTGTAATGCATTGAACTCAAAGTTTGGTCCCTGGATCCACAACCTAGAGCTGGTTAGAAATGCAGATTTTGGGCCCTACCTCACACTGGTTGAATAATCTGCATTTTCAAGAGAGCCTCAGGTGACTTGTGTGAATTGAGAAGGATGAGGAGTGCTGTAATCATGTATCCAACAGCTGGTTATCTTGGTTGAGGAGTGGAGTAGCAAGAAACTTAACCCATTTCCAGGTATGTCAGCTTAGCATCCAAGACCTCCCAGAGAGTTATGCGGGAGCAAGGGCTCTCAAAGAGCGGTCCCCAGGTGGGCAGCATCAGCATTACCTGGGAAATTGTTGCAAATACAGATTCTTCCTGATCCTCTGAATCAAAGGCCCTGGGGATGGGTGCCCAGCAATCGGGGTCTTAAATCCTCTAGGTGATTCTGATGGGTCGCAAAGTTTGAGAACCACTGCTAGAAAGTAATGGTAGTAGTGATGTAGGAAGACCTTTCAACTGATTGTACATTTTAGTTTTGAATGCTTTGTTTTGTCAAGTGGAGGCCAGTATTAAATCAGACAGTTTCGCAAGGCAACAGATCAGTTGTAACTTGGAAAAAAGCCATCAGGCTCCGAGACTGATTTAACTGTTAGTTGAAATGTATTTTTATTTTTGAGGGAGATTTGAACAAGGAAAGTGGCTAGAAAGAAACGAAATCGTTGAAAAAAAAATTAAAGTGAATGAAATGATCTGGGATTAATGAACCTAGGAGCATGAAGAGTGAAAGGAAAAACAGTTGATCTACACTTTATTTCTGTAAATGGCGAGAGAGCCTCATCATAAGGGCTCACCCAGGACAGGAAGAAGTTCTTTCTCTCGTGCCTCTGAGCATCAGGCAGGGCCATGAGTTCTTCATTCAGAGCTTCTTGAGAATCTATTATGATGGGTCTGATGCTGTAACAGACTGTGGGGTCCAGAGATGACCAAGGACCTCCATGATGCCAAGGAGGCTGCAGCCTAGTTGGGGAAGCTGATTAATAGATCAGTAGTTATAAGTCACCGTAAGTTTTAAGAAGAGTTTGGGGACATTGGGTAGGGATTCCCAAGTGAAAGTGGATGAGAGAGAGTCGTTGAAACTTACCTGCAGGTGGTCACATGCCAGCCAGGGCAGCATTCAACCAGCCAGGCACCAGGACGAGGGATGTGGGGGGATGGCCCGTGCTCCTGCACGTGCAATAACAAATGGCTTGTGGGTGAGTTACATACCATAAATCTGAGTGTTCTACAAATACTTCTTCAGTGCCTACTATGTGCGATATTGCTCTAGGCCACAGGGATACTTCAGTGAGCAAAATGGACAAAAAATTTCTGTTGATGGAGCTTCATTCCAGCTAGAATTGTATCTAGAGAGATTTATGATATCAATCGTGTTGATACATTCAATTGCATGTTGTAGCTAGAGGAATTCAGACAAAAATGATATAAGATAATGTGATATGATTACATCAGAAAGGTGGAGGAGTGGGAACTGGGTGTGGAGTGGTATCAGAATCCTGTCATGTCATCTTCTGCAACAGCAACTTAGGTTTAATGTCTTAAATTGAATAATTAAAAATAGTCATAGAAGCATGTTCTTCAGAAATATATAGGCTAATACCCGAAGAAATAGTTACAAGATCTTGAAGAGGAAGATTGAGGATGGGGATTGCTATTGTTTAGTCTGAGCCTTGTAGAATGTGTGGTGTTCCATTCATTCACTCACTCATTCATTCATTCATTCATTCATTCATTCATTCACTCACAAACATATATAGAAGTGTGTGCCAGCCCCTGTTTGGGGGCATCTTGTGGAAATTGGCATCAGAGTTGGGGACTACAAGGAGAAGAGTCTGTCAGAGGATGACCTGTGCTTTGGGGACAGATGTGGGGGCCTGGGGTTGTTCTAGAGAGGGTGTACTTGTGTATGGAGTAGATAGGACTGGCCGCACTGTGAGAGGTACTTTAATGAAAATGGGAAGTTTGGGGGCACCTGGGTGGCTTAGTCAGTTAAGCGTCCAACCTCGGCTCAGATCATGATCTCACAGTTCGTGAGTTCTGTGAGAACTTGGGCTCTGTGCTGACAGCTCAGAGCCTGGAGCCTGCTTTGGATTCTGTGTCTCCCTCTCTCTCTTCCCCTTCCCTGCTCACACTCTGTCTCTGTCTCTCTCAAAAATAAATAAACATTAAAAAAAAAAAACTAAAAAAAAAGGAAATGGGAAGTTTGGCGAGAGGGAATTGCTGTGTAGAAATCTGGGGCAGGGACCTCCCAGTGTGGGTGGAGCAGTGGCCCCCTCACACCCGGAGCTGGTGCTGAGGGATGGAGGGAAGACTGGCGGGAAAGGAGGGAGGCCAGAGGAGAATGGCTACGGTGTGCGAACTGCATCGTCCTGCAAAGTCTCTGGTTTTAACTCTGTGTAATAAGGGCAGCCATTGAACTTTGTTCATGGAGTACTTGCCTGTGTCTTTAAAAAGAGACATAGAGGCCACACTTTGTGAATACTGATTTTAAATGAACAGAATAGACAATCTTTTTCTTTACAATCATTTGAGAAGGAAAAGTAGAACCAGTACCAGTACCAGCAGTACCAGTAACACACACACACACACACACACACACACACACACTTGAATGCAAAGAAATGAAAGCTAAAGAACAAACTGGTAGTGATTCAGAACGAGCCCCCTAACACCTCCCAAATGGGGCCGGCAGCTTAGGACTCTGGTAACCCAGACGCCGGCTG